>NC_091241.1:9760510-10035510 GCF_040958095.1 Procambarus clarkii | reverse complement strand
CGCCTGCGCTCAAGAGAATACAGATTAAGGCTCTTTAGTCGGTCCCAATAGTTTAGATGTTTTACTGAGTGGATTCTAGCAGTAAAGGATCTCTGCACGCTCTCCAGGTCAGCAATTTCTCCAGCTTTGAAAGGGGCTGTCATTGGGCAGCAGTACTCCACTCTACTATTACTATTAAGATGGACAATATTAATGAATGTTTAAATAACTGTTCATATTATAAGTTTTTTTTAGCTAGTGAAATCACTAGCATTGGCTAGTGATTTGTTATTGCTCTAAATTTTCGTATTTTTTCAAATTTAAAATCTAACAGGCACGTAGTCAGTTCTATAGTAAGCGCTGCTGTTTAAATATGGTATCTCTGCGTCAATAGTGCTGTTGCCAATTATTAAAGGACATGTTCCAATAATCTGGTGTATAACAATGGGAATGAGTTAATTAGCTGCTTGGATATTTGTAGCCTAGTGATAACGAGATTTTTTTTTAAACCATTCTTCATTTCGAGGTTAAGTATATCATAGTGGATAAATTTAAGTGCATTGTTCAACGAGTGTCATTAGACCTGGGATCCCTTTATTTGTACCGTTTGTATAAAGCCTGAGAGACGTCTTCCGTATTTACTTAGGAAACTACGTCTTGATGTAAGTGTGTGATTAACTACCCCTCTTGACAGTGTTCTTGACGAGATCATTAATATAATTATGTTTCACAAGTGGTCTATATGTAGTGAGTACTTAGTTCAAGTCACATAGATTGTATGTAGTATTCAAGAAGACAGGTGGCGGCCAGCCCTAAACCAGCCTGTTGGACCAAACTCTCACTAGGCTGGGCTTACGGAAGTTGAACTCTTAAAAACCCCTATCCAGGTACAGTCCAGGTAGCCAGTATGAGGTACATGGAGTTTGTAATTACTTTTCTCACACTGGTGTTCTAGAGGATATCTTCATATTACATTCAAAGTTTGAAAGCGTAGGTTACAGATTACATGATCCTGTGTGACTAACAATATTTCTTGGTTAGTTGGGATTTGGGATTTCTTAGCATAGAGTTTAGTGAAGCCTCATAAATGCACAGGTACTTAATTATTATAAAGACACTGATTTTTTGCTTGGATTGGCATAAGTTGGTGTAGCCTAGCTCGCTCGCGTTCTCTCTCTCTCTCTCTCTCTCTCTCTCTCTCTCTCTCTCTCTCTCTCTCTCTCTCTCTCTCTCTCTCTCTCTCTCTCTCTCTCTCTCTCTCTCTCTCTCTCTCTCTCTCTCTCTCTCTCTCTCTCTCTCTCTCTCTCTCTCTCTCTCTCTCTCTCTCTCTCTCTCTCTCTCTCTCTCTCTCTCTCTCTCTCTCTCTCTCTCTCTCTCTCTCTCTCTCTCTCTCTCTCTCTCTCTCTCTCTCTCTCTCTCTCTCTCTCTCTCTCTCTCTCTCTCTCTCTCTCTCTCTCTCTCTCTCTCTCTCTCTCTCTCTCTCTCTCTCTCTCTCTCTCTCTCTCTCTCTCTCTCTCTCTCTCTCTCTCTCTCTCTCCTCTCTCTCTCTCTCTCTCTCTCTCTCTCTCTCTCTCTCTCTCTCTCTCTCTCTCTCTCTCTCTCTCTCTCTCTCTCTCTCTCTCTCTCTCTCTCTCTCTCTCTCTCTCTCTCTCTCTCTCTCTCTCTCTCTCTCTCTCTCTCTCTCTCTCTCTCTCTCTCTCTCTCTCTCTCTCTCTCTCTCTCTCTCTCTCTCTCTCTCTCTCTCTCTCTCTCTCTCTCTCTCTCTCGTTCGTTCGTTCGTTCGTTCGTTCGTTCGTTCGTTCGTTCGTTCGTTCGTTCGTTCTCTACACATAGCGCGGAAGTCTTGATCAGGTTGTATGGTGTTATTTGACATGTACATAAAATATGTGCAACTTGCTCTGATTTTGGAGTGAGGGTAATCGCTTAACCGGATCTTACAGGCCGGTGATTCCTGTGTTTATACAGTCAATATATCCGTATCCCGGAGCGAGGTCCTTTGATTAGCGACGTAACCCTTTATCCGGAAGCCAGACAGACAGCCAGTTCGTCAAACACACACACACACACACACACACATTCAGGAACACTTCAGGAACAGGTTGTGGAAGCAAATACTATTCATAATTTTAAAACCAGGTATGATAGGGAAATGGGACAGGAGTCATTGCTGTAAACAACCGATGCTCGAAAGGCGGGATCCAAGAGTCAATGCTCGATCCTGCAGACACAACTAGGTGAGTACAACTAGGTGAGTACACACACACACACACACACACACACACACACACACACACACACACACACACACACACACACACACACACACACACACACACACACACACACAGAGCTTGTTAGAATGTCAGGACGGTCGTCAGAATGATATTGTGTTGAGAAGACAGATGTCAGCTCGTCTGGTTCTGTCAGTCAGCCAGGGAGAAGGTTAGATGTTAGTGGGATATTTAGTCAGGCAGCCGCCAGTGCCCGTCGCTCGGCACGAGGACGACGTGATATAAAAATGATACACTACATGATATAAAAGAATTTGAACGTAAGGAATATTTATATTGTAACGCCATAGGAACAACAAGGGTGTATTAGACAGGGCATAATAGCTAGTCCTAGTAATAGAGATGATTATATTTATAGTAATATAGTAAATGTTATAGTAATATAGTAATTATATATATATATGAGAGAGAGAGAGAGAGAGAGAGAGAGAGAGAGAGAGAGAGAGAGAGAGAGAGAGAGAGATTTTTTAAATACATTACATTCAAATTTTCGTGTCAACCCATGCTATCAAGGACACCGTAAACCTTCACACAGGTATAAAGAAGTCGATGAACTTCGACCTTGAATATAAAGATTACCCTCCCGACGACCTCCTCAGTCTGTAAGCTGAAGAGGACCATCCAGTCCCATATTCCTTATCACTTAACCCTCCCTCCAGTCGGGGGAACGCCCCGCTCTACCTGTTTTTGGTATAACTATGATAAATTTAACGTCGACGCGTAAAGAGCCTCCAAGAAAGGGGTCGCACTTTTCAAATCTACAAGTCTAGGCTGCGGCGGAAAGGGGTGCAGAGGGGAGACGGGTGATATTAATAATCAGTAGATGAGGGGAGGGTCCAGGTATGGGGGGGGGGCAGAGAGAGAGGGGTGATGATGGGGGGTGGATCACACTGGGAGGGAAGAGGGGAGTGTCGTAATTAAGGAAGAGTTTTACTTTTTCATTTAGTGTGTTTGCTAAAGCTCTGCCTGGTGCCTCGCGGCGCCCCTGGACTGGTGGTGGTGGTGGTGGTCGTGGGGGGGGGGGTGGTGATGGTAGGAGCACCATGGTGGTGGTGGGGTGGGGGGGGGTGATGGTAGGAGCACCATGGTGGTGGTGGCCACCATGGTAATTTTGACGTATTAAATCCCCCAACGTCAAAATATGATGTATTATAAATCATAGCGGCTCGTAAAATCGACGGGCTGTTCTGTTTTCTAGAGGCAGCGATGGTGCCTAAGTTGTTGTGGTAGCGATGTATGAGCAATGGCAGCAACCATAATATATATATTGCTAATATCTGGTTATAGTGCTGACGAGGAGTCACAATAACGTGGCTGAAGATATGATGACCAACCCCACACGTCTGAAAATGACAAATCGTCGTGGTTTTCGAACATTATCGTTTGGCGATAATGTTCGCTGGAACAGGCTGCGGGCGCAGACTTCTGTATTCAGCCCGTCCTCCTAATGTTTCCCAAAGTCAAGAAAACAGTTAATTTAAAGTGGTCTCTCCTAACCTACCAGAGGACCCAAAACAGAAAACGGGGCAGTACGTCACTTTCGCCAGCCGCTTCCATTTTCTAGTACGAAAAGTTTTGGCCTTATGTAACGCATACGCGCGAAATGCGACGTTCTTGGTAAGAGAACAGGTTGCTATAGTTGGCCTGAGCAAATCCACAATTCAATATTATATTTTCTTTTTGCAAAAATATATATATATATATATATATATATATATATATATATATATATATATATATATATATATATATAATAGTTTCGGAATGGTTAATATTTTATTTTGTAAGTGTAAATTACTTATAATAGTGACATATGGTGAAGGTCTTCCTCTACGTTGCTTTAATATATTTTAATAGTTTGGTTCATGTATTTGTGTACGTATTTCCCTTATTGTTGAACTATATCCAGGTTCGACCTTCGGGAGCTGATGTTACATAATTAATGTGTCATTACAGGCATATATTTTTTATTGTGATAATTAGTGTCATTTCATATGTCAGAAAATATATTATACATGTCTTTCTGATCCCGTATTGGTATCACAAGTGAACTTCACCGCGTTCTCTTGTTCCACATTCCTCCCATACTTAGTATATTTCCATGTTTATAGGAGGCCTGGTCGACGACCGGGCCGCGGGGACACTAAGCCCCGGAAGCACCTCAAGGTAGATATAAGTGTTTCATTCAGGCACTGATGTGATAGACATACTTTAATTATTTTCTCTCTCTCTCGCAGACATCATGGCTTGGACCAGAAACCATCCCTCCAGTCAGCCGATAAATCTCAAATGATCGAAACGAAGAACGGAGGTAAGGACCTCCTGTTTCCTCCTTTTATCAGTGTTTTGCTCGTTTTATTGCTCTATTTACTCATCGTCTCTGTAAATGACCTTCAAATGTGACTATTATTATATTTCCACGGGCCAAGAAGTGGGTCTATAGTTTGGCGCGAGGTGTCAGAAAGCGGTTAGGCTTAGAGTATATTATTTAACCTTATTTACATTGTGTGGACTATTTTGTTGCATTCAGTTAGCGTCCACAGATTTGTTGAAATTTTGGTAACCGAGGAAGCTCAATTTAATTGAACCTTGAGTCAGGTCCGTGAATTTTAAGCCAACGTAAACTGGGTTTCCTAGAAATAGTGGCGGGTATGTCAGATTTAGGCTACTGGAATGGGTCTCTCTCTCTCACACACATTCTTTTACGTTTCATTATTTACGGCAAAATATGTTAAAAACTGACAATTTCCTCTCCAATTATTTTACTGCGCCATAGTTTGTACATGTAGTAATGCAAAGAGTAATGGAGAAATTTCACAATCACGATTTAAGTGAAGATTGATCAGGTTTTTAATTAAAATTGTATGTAAATTAGAATTAATATTTACCAAACCACACACTAGAAGATGAAAGATTAATACTAGGATTAATACATTTAAACAAATAAATAATAAATGAAAAGCGAACAAGTTGTATTCAAATTTAGTAAAAAAAATATAATATAGGTTAGAAGAAGCAGTAACAGTAATTTACCAGGTTTTATACAAATGTCTTAAATTAATTGGGGCAACAATTAAACAGTAAAATAATCGAATTTTGTTTCATATTAATGATACAGTGGTGAATAATTTAGAATATACGCGTATGTATACTGTATTAGTCTTTTCAGGATGAAAATATAACATAGGCTATGAAATTTAGGCCGTAGTGAGTTCCACTTTTGTAACAAACTGCTGAACATGGCTTGATAATAATAATAATAATAATAATAATAATAATAATAATAATAATAATAATATTTTGGGATGAAACGTGAAATATCTTATCGCTATACCATTTTTTTATTGCGGGGGGGGGAAGGGGGTATTAGATCCAGTTAGGTTATTCATGTCTACATTTTAGCCCTGAAACCAATTTGTCAATCATTTTATATTCAGGCTTCCAATAAGTGCCCAGTATATAGTTTCACCCTGCCCAGGGTTCGATATCAGACCATTCTCTTCTGAAAGAGGGAGTAGGAGAGGGTATTGTAATTTTGGGTTATATAATTGGAAATAGAGAGATACAGGAGGTTGGGTGTAGGAAGGCCGTGTCAGTAACTACGCTGGTGGTTTTGCAGACAAAAAGCCACATATCAAGAAGCCGCTGAACGCCTTCATGTTGTACATGAAGGAGATGAGAGCCAAGGTGGTGGCAGAGTGTACCTTGAAGGAGAGCGCTGCCATCAATCAAATACTGGGACGCAAGGTTGGTTGGTGCATGCCTTGCCTCTATATTTTATTATTCCTTACATATGTTTTATATATCAATTCATTCAAATTGGAATAGATGTTTTTATATATTGTATTTTATATTTGGATCATTACTCTCCTAATGGTAGTAGTGGTTAAGTAGAGGGGGTTGATCTGCGAAGTCTGACATGGGTGCCCGTGGGACCTCTTCTCACATTTTCACACCAATAGACGCGGGTCTAGGTGAAAACACTTGCCTGGCCCCTTGTGTCCAAGGAATGGGTTGTGGACCTTGTTGTTTTACGATATTAAGATAAAGTAAGGGAGGGGGTGTCCACTCCCAGTTCTAACTGTTGCTGACTGTATTGGCTACAGTGGCATGCGCTGAGCAAAGAGGAGCAGTCCAAGTATTACGAAATGGCCAGACGGGAGAGACAACTACACATGCAGATGTACCCAGGGTGGAACGCGCGCGACAATTATGGCATGATGAAAAAGAAGAAGAGAAAGAAAGAAAAGACTGGTGATGGAGGTAAAGAACAATGACTTGAATGTTGTGCGAGGCGCGAGGGCTGGGCCCAGACGTCCGTCCGTTAAGGCCTCCAGTCATTGCCACAACACCAACACCTCCAGCCTCCTTCACCCCCTACAGCAGGAGACTCGCCATTGGTGTTGTGTTGCCGGCCTCTGGTACCCCATCCCTCGCGCTCAGCGTTGTCGACCACTAATCTTCATTTAACTTTCCCTGCAGTGGCATGCGCTAAGCCGCGAAGAACAAGCCAAGTACTATGAAATGGCGCGCAAAGAGCGTCAGCTTCACATGCAGATGTACCCAGGGTGGTCCTCACGCCAAAATTACTCGCAGGGGAAAAAGAAGAAGCGTAACCGTGACAAAACCCAAGATGGAGGTAGCTAACTGCCGTACACAAAGGCTTCCCTCTTAAGCAACTCAGTTCCAAATGCTGGTCGGTTGCACAGTGTGTTAGGGGGGGCGGGGGTGCCTCGTTGGTGGTGGTGCCCCTCCTGGCTGAGCCGCGTCAAGGGGGCACCTTATGGTAGGCCAACCACCTGCCAGGGGTGCCACGATACCACCTGTTAGGGGGTGCCACACGGCACCACCTTACAGGGGGTGCAACCTGGTTTCACCTGCCTGGGGCTACCACAAAGCACCACCTGCCAGTGGGTGTCACGGCACCACCTGCCAGTGGGTGTCACGGCACCACCTGCCAGTGGGTGTCACGGCACCACCTGCCAGTGGGTGTCACGGCACCACCTGTCAGTGGGTGTCACGGCACCACCTGTCAGTGGGTGTCACAGCACCACCTGTCAGTGGGTGTCACGGCACCACCTGTCAGTGGGTGTCACGGCACCACCTGTCAGTGGGTGTCACGGCACCACCTGTCAGTGGGTGTGACACAGTACCACCTGCCAGTGGGTGTGACACAGTACCACCTGCCAGTGGGTGTGACACAGCACCACCTGCCAGTGGGTGTGACACAGCACCACCTGCCAGTGGGTGTGACACAGCACCACCTGCCAGTGGGTGTCACACCACCTGCCAGTAGGTGTCACGGCACCACCTGCCAGTGGGTGTCACGGCACCACCTGCCAGTGGGTGTCACGGCACCACCTGCCAGTGGGTGACACACAGCGCCACCTGGACGCCCGCCCTCCCAAACCACTCGCTCCACCACATCTCTCATGGTTCCAAATTTCCATATTAGCTTCACTCTTAACTTATTCATTAATGTCAACTTTTACTTGAATGTTATTATATGTTTTGCTTTTGTCTTTTTTGCTGCCTGTTTGCATATACATTCATATTTCTATTTTCTTAATAAATTGACGTTGCTTAATTGGATTGTTGCCGAATGTTTCTGCTATTTTGATTATTACAATTACCCATTATATTTTTCCATATCATATAACTAGGCTGAATGTTTACTTCTTGCTGGCATTTAGTCATCTCTCAGTCACGAGCAAAGGCCTCGTGAATCTCCACTGTTATTTTCAGTAGCATCTTTGAGCAGGCAGGTTGATGCCATCATTTGGTTTTGTCACTGTCATTTTGCTTCACTGCATAGCCACTGGGAGAGTCAAATGAAGATGTTATGAAAATAACACTGCAGATCAACATGACAATACAAGTCTGAATCTGCTTTGTCTCAATCAAATTGCTCTCAATGCATGAATACCTTTACTGTTAAGATTGATTGATATATCTTGTGCCTATTAGCATGTTTTGAGTTGTTTATTGTTTGTGAATATAGAGATAAAGGGTTGTCTAGCCAAGTGCTGTTGAGATATGGGAGTGCTGGCGGGTTTGGTCTGGTGTCTAATTGCCGTCCTTGTCCCCCCAGCTAATATGAAGAAGTGTCGGGCGCGGTACGGGCTGGAGCAACAGAGCCAATGGTGTAAACCTTGCAGGTAAGGTTCCAGCTACACCGGCCTCACCACTCACCAACTGGTGTGTGTGTGTGTGAGTGTACTCCATCCTCTCACTCCAGTCTATCACACGCACACACTACCTCAGTCTCTCTCCCTCCTCTCTCTGCTCCCTCCCTCTTCCCTTTCTCTCTGCTCCCTCACCCTCCTTTCTTTCTGCTCATTTCCCCTCTGTCTCTTTTCTGGCAATCACTCCCTACTCCCCCCCCTCACTCGTGGTTATTACAATCATATTCAGTGCTTTAGATCCTATTTAGTTTTATCGTGTGTTGCTGCTGCACTTACTTTACATTTTTCTTCACAATTACATCTCAAATGAAGGCATCATGGTGGCCCATTGAAGCTTACATAAGGCATCCCTGCAAGCTTCACACTGGGGGGGGGGGGGGGAGCCTCTTGAGGTAATAGCATTAACTTGAGCCGTTTAACAATTGGTTGGGCAGGTTGCCTCGGTTTGTGCTTTTTTTTAGAGAGTTATTTTCCATTATCACTCTTTAATTTGTCTTTATATCTCTCCTACCTCCTGGTCCACTCTACACTTGCCTCTCGCTCCCCCTTTCCGCGTCTGCCCTTTCATTTGCTTTGTCCTTCCACCTGTTTCTCTCTCATTCCCTCATCTATTGCTGTTGCCCATCCCTCCCATTCTTTGTCCTAGCCCTCCCTCCCATTCTTTGTCTCACCCTTCCCTTTCTCTCTCTCTCTCCCTCCCCTTTCTATATCTGTATTTCCTTACCAGTATATATATATATATCTTTCTATATATATATTTTTTCCTTACCAGTATATATATATATCTTTCTATATATATATTTTTTCCTTACCAGTATATTCCTATTACCAGTATATATATAATCTCTCTGAATTAACTATATCTCTCTGTTTTCTAATTCTTTGCTCTTTGTTGCGCTATCCTTCTTATTATTTCTTTACTTCAACTTTGACATTTTACCTTTACATGAACCATTTGTTACTGGCGTATTGAGCAGGTGTTTTGCAGGTGTACCAAGATGCCTTTAGGTTACCTCCACAACATTTTCAACTCTTGCGACTTTGTGAATCACGAGACATTTCACATTCTTGTGTTTCTGTAACGCTATTAAGACTTCTCCACTCCACCTATCTTTCTGTGTGTGTGTATGACCATTAAGACATGTAATTAATCCTTTCCTTTGTATTGTAAGACAACAAATTGGCATTTTCCTTTTCAAGCGCATTACTAACATCTGTACTGAAAATCAGCGTGTTTATAAACTAACCATTTTTCATCAGAAATAGACTAACATAGAATCTGTTGTTAAAAAATAAACTAACAGAGAAGCTGTCATCAGAAATAGACTTAACATAATCTGTTGTGAAAATTGTGCCCTGAGCTCTACTTGTGTGGCAGTTCATATACACGACACCACGAGTCTCACCTCTCGCCTGAAATAAAATTCCTTATATTATATATATATAAATATTTTAACATAAGCTAAAGTTTCACAAAATTCATCTTGTAACCCTTTTCCTCTCCCTCCGTGTACTTTTCCCAACCCTTATGAACGGTTTATATTTTGTGGGCCATTAGTGTTTAGTATTGTGGAACATTTAAACTTTCATAAACACACATTGATATCCAACATTTGAAAGAATTGTCCCGTCTTCAGACTGTGTTTGTCAAGCTGCTTGAACTAAATATATCTGTATTGTTGTATATATATATATGTCTCTTCATTCCTAGTCATTCATTCTCTAGCGATGTAGTACTCATTGAATGATTTAGTTTTTTGTGTAGAATTGTGTACTTAATATTTCCTAAGTTGTGTGTTTACATAAGAATTAGTGGTAGCTATGCTATGTTCCCCTGTTTGTACCCATAATGCATGCCATGTTCATTGTACCCTATCCCATTTGTGACAGTCACCGTAATAGGGCAGTTGCAGGCCGAATTTTATTGTAGTAGAGTCGAATATGAAATATTATTTAAGGGAGAGTATTAAATTGTTACTCCAGTAGATGCCATAATTATGTACAAAATGGGCATCAGTTTTGTTTATTATTTATGATTTGTAGATTTGTCAGTACTGCATATTTGACTTTCATATTACTGTACTACACAGATGACTATATGAATACAGTACAGTACTGTCAATATTTAGATTTTGTGTAAGGCATTATTTCACACACTGTACAGTAATACTGTAGTCGCATTACACTTTCCTCAGTGTAAAACAAAAATTGAGTTTTTCTTATAAATTGTCCATAATTCCTTGTACAGTTCACTAGTAATAAACTTTTAAGAACAAAATACGTTTTGCAGATTTCTTACTTCAGTAAAACATGGTCATACAAAACAGTATTTTACAGACAAGTAATAGTGCCTTCCACATTGGTTTGATAATAATCTGTAGTCATCACTCGGCATCCTTTGATAATGGTATGATAGTCCGAGTTTGTCTAGTGTTTTGTGAACTTGAACTGTTCACTTAGTCTTTCTCACTAGCATTCTTTAATTTATTGATTTTTACCTAGAAATATTATTTCTGTGAATGTATATTTTTGTTAACTACATTACTTTGTTCATACATATCAGATACGAACTTCACATCAATTTCAAAATTTCAAAAGTGATTGTTTATTTTGTAATTTGTACTTGCCATTTTTTGCCATTTCATATAATAGAAACAATAATAATTTGCTCTTTTCATAAACTTGATATTAAAGAGAATATTCTATCTGATGTCTGACAGGGCCAGTGTTCCTATTTGTGTTCATATTTTACCTAAACCTATGTATATGATTTTATTGCATCATGTATAGATAATGCATTTAATTTTTCATGTTTATTTGTTGTATTTTGTGTATCAGTTTTATTTTCAATACCTGTTTTTGTCATTTTACTAAATTATATTTTGTAAGTACTGTACTGTAATTCAATTAATTTTCAATGCTTACCGAATCCTTTGTTTCTCCTCCTCCTCCTTATCTTGATCTTTCTTCTCTCATTACTGTTCTCTTACAACATATTAGCATGAATGTGTAATATTGCTGTAATTTTTTTTCTTTGTTAATTTTGCCAAGAGAAAAATTTCTTAAAAACAGGACTTGACAACAACAGTGATTGAGTTTTAGGTCATGCACTTGCTGTCCCACATCTGTAGGTTCTGGTGCTGGAGTGTGTTGGAACCCATGTCAGTGTTTATTAGTTTATGTCCCTATGATGTGAAATAAACTTAAACATATGACATGAGATCAACACACACTTGCCTTTACCTGTTCATCTTGCAACTTGAGTTATGTATGCGCTTCAGTGCTTATTGCAAAAGCAGCTTTTTCCCCCCCACGTTCATGTGGTGGTTATTAATGAATGTGCATGCTTTCGTATCTTGTTATCTAACACTTATGATAAGTACTGCATATATGTAGATGGGTGTATGAGTGGGCAATTATCATCCAAGAGTGCTTGCCTTTTAGATTTGGAATTTGTAATAATACAGTACTGTACTATGTATTTGCCATTTCATCAATGCTTATTTGTGTTTCTCAAACTTTTGCAACCGAGAATGTGAGCATTACTGAAAAGCTGTTCTTGCAATTATAATCAATTAGCCATATTAAACAAATATATAATTGTTCTTGGATGATAAAGTCAGTTGAGGAGTGAAAGGGACCCTGGCAAAAGGTCTCACTGTTCCATCTTTGTGTGCCATTAGATGTTTTTGCCTTAAATTTTTGTGGTGGGTGTGTGAGAATGGTTGTGAGCACGGTGTAAAAAGGGGACTCAGTCTGGCCTTGTTGCTGCCCATGTTCCCATAGTCTCACCCGCGCTCACACACCCTGCACTTTGTCCCGCCCATTGTCGTCCTCTCTAAAACTCATATTCTTCAACAGCATCAGAAAATGTGTCTTTCCCTCATCTTAACCTTTAATTCATAGTCCCCAAACTATATTGGTGAGAACTTTTGCTTGAGTGCCCAAGACCAAAGTTAGTCTGACTGAAGGGGCAAATGTGCCACAATTAACTTCTCTTTGCACTCAGCATGTGTATAGCTGCAGGTGCATTGAGGCATGGCTAACCCTTGAACTGACACATTTTCTGATTACTGGTGCAGGGTTCAATGGCAGTCAGGTGATGGTGAGGCTCTGAGCCAGGGCAGTGTGTATGGTTATGGTGGTGCCCCTTAGTCTCTAACCTTGGTCTCTCTCCCGGGCCCGCAGCCCTGCTGTGTCGCTAGCATCGGGGGTGGGCCTCCCTGGGGTCCCCTCTTCCCTGCTGGGAGCTGCTGGGGCCTCTGGAGGTGTGGCTGCTGCAGCTGCAGCTGCTGCAGCCACGTCTGGGGCGGTCATTGTATCACTAACTCAGGGTGCTAGCCCTGCAACTTTGACCCCTCTGGCTCCCTCAGCAGCCTCCCAAGTAGGCACGGGGGGCCCTAGCTACAGCCCCGCACCAGGTACCCCCATACACTCCATCGTTAACTTAAGTACCAGCACCAGCAGCAGCAGCAGCAGCAGCACAACCAACAACAGCAACACCAACAACAACAACAACGGAAGCAGCAGTGGTGTCTCCTCTCCTTCTGAACCTACCTATGTTAATCTCTAGTCTGTGAGTCTCTTCACTGTGCTGTGAACTGCTGTGGCGGATCTTGAACATTTAGGCAAGGAGCAATGCTTTTCAAACTATTAGGGGCCTTGTTATTTAGCAATTCAATATCCATCACACGCAGAATAATCACGTGAGTGTCTTGTAGTGATTCATCTTGTTTTCATTTTACAGGTTTTGTTTTGTTTGTATTATCCATTGTTATGCATGCTTATATGTACAGAGGTAACACAATTTCCATTAATTATCTCTTTTTTTCTTTCTTTTACTAATGTACTGACCAACCAGAATAAGAAAAATCAAGTCTTTGTAATGTTCCAGCCACATTAATTTTATTTTATTGCTCTTGATGCATGTTATGTATTTTTTTTTTCTTTTATTTACAGGATGTGGGCAGTAGCTGCATGAGTAGACGTTTTGTTATGTTAATATGATGCATGTACATTTTTTATTGATTTATTTAAAT
The DNA here is from genome assembly GCF_040958095.1 of Procambarus clarkii. Classification (NCBI taxonomy): domain Eukaryota; kingdom Metazoa; phylum Arthropoda; class Malacostraca; order Decapoda; family Cambaridae; genus Procambarus; species Procambarus clarkii. Next base: position 10,022,016 of record NC_091241.1, on the reverse strand, counting down.
GTACCACTCAGAATTGCTTTACAAAATTTTGTTTATTGCAGGCGAAAGAAGAAATGTATTCGATATATGGAAGGAGAGGAAGGTGAGGACATGGCGCCAGGGTCAGCTGACAGTGTAGATGCCTCGCAGGAAAGTGATGATGACGATGATCTACAAGACCTGTCGTCCCCCTCCACTGCATTGGCGGGAGACCACACCGCCACCTCCCCTGCATCCTCAAGTCTGATGCCCTCTCCTGGGCCTTCTCTGGCATCACCGTCAGGGCCGCCCTCATTGCTCATGCCGTCGCCAGCCTCCTTGGCTTCCCCTTTAACGCCGGGGGAGGTCACCCCTCTACAGATGAACCAAGTTCCCCAGATCCCACATCCTCAACGGCCCCCAGTGGGCACAAATCCCCGTGACATCAATAATCCTCTTAGTGTGAATCAGTTGACTGGCCAGTGTGCTAGTAACAAACCTGAAGCCGGGTCTCAAGACTCCTCCCATCCTACCATGGTGAGCGTCACATGACCCACTGCAACCCTAGATACCCACGCCCACATGCTGTGCTGGACACGCCCACCCCCATACATACACCATGCTTTCTTACACGAGAAAGTGCTATAATGGCGTACCAGGAGTTTATACCAGTGTATTGCGGCTGATACATGGGTGTTCGTCTGCTATTCAGGACCCAAATTTAAGCTCCACGATGGGCATGTGCCAGTACAGTCACCAATACCTCAGTGTCAAGAGTGTGGCTGAAGACAAAGACTTGTGGCCCCCTGTTTGGCACCATCCCTGTAAATAATTGTTCCTTCACATCATGAATCAACCCTTCATTGTATCACACACAGCAGTGTTAGATACCGTACTCTAAAGCTGCAAAGCCAGCCGTTCACTTCGTTCTATTCTGCAACATGGAAAATTTTGTATGCAAATTAAAGAAAATTTTATTACAAAATACAAACTCTATACCAGGCAAAATATTATATAACATTGTTAAGTGTTTAAATATATATATGTATAATAATAATAATATTTTAAACACACACACACACACACACATACACACACAAACACACATACATAGTCAATAATCAAGGTAATTGTGCATATTTATGAGCCCAAACTTAGCCAGTGTTGAGCTGAGTACAAAGATTAGTCATTTGTTTTGACTTCAGATGTGAAAGGATCCAAGTGTGACAGTTACCTCTTTCTGGTGATGAACAGGTGCACCTGTGACAGCCTGGACTGCTTACCCTCTTGATGAATCTGTTTCAGATACTGTAAAATGCTTCTTGCTCTGTATGAAGTACACAATTTTGAAGCTCAAATGTGTTTCTAATGTCATCATAAACAAACATCTGTCAGTATGATATGAAGTAACTACAGTAGTGTTAAAATGGTTTGTGGCTTTATACTATTATGGGCTATTACTTTGGTAAATTTTATTTTACTTATTTCAGTTATTGAAGAAGGCCACTGTCTTCAGTAACTGATAACATTGTATCCATGCAGTGCAAATTTGATAACCCACCTGAACTAACAGTGGAAAAATATTCATGTTAAATAAGGAATTTGTTTGTATGCTGTCAAAAATGGACTGTTATTAGTGAGCTTTTATTTCTTGTTATTTTTTTAAACACACCTGTGTGAGAGATATACATAAACTATATCTTATCAGCTTACTTCATCTGGCATGATTAACGATATATTGTATGTAATATAATTTACTGTAATATCTTTTTTTTTTTTTTTAATGTGTCGCCAGAGCAATACCTGTTGAAGCACTTAAGGGAGACAATTTATTAATTATTATTCAGATTATATTGAATGGGATATCTGAGGCGGTGACACAATACATTCATAACTAGTTCTGGCTAGAGTTGGTGCGGTACGAGCCAGGACCAGTATTGCTACGTGAGCCCTCTGCACCTAGCTGTGTGGTGTGTCTGGCAGCTCCGGGGGTCACGTAAGCAGCTCCTGTGATTTTTATGCTTTATGTAGGCTCACACACATGTATATCTGTCCAATTTTGCATAGTACTGTTTTGTATTTCTGGCTTGTGATCACCTAAAGCAAATGCTATAAAAGAATCACTACTCACTTTTAGAAAGCAGTGTTGATGTGCTGAGTGTATAAGGCCAACAATGTATGATGTGTACATTACTGAAAATATTTTTATTGTTTATGAGCACAAGTAATCAAGATTTTTATTCATTTTAAATAACTTAATAAAGACAAATTAAAGAATACGAGCACAGTGCTTGGCTGGCTACATTGTCTTCACTATTCACCTTTTAAAGACGTCTTTCCACCCCTGTGATCTAATTTTTCAAAGGGGGATATCGAGCTTCAAATAAATGTAACTTATCGGGAATAGAACTGTTTATCAAGGAAACTTTCATGGAAAGGGACTTTAACTTCACGGACACTTCTGTATGTATCCACGGCACTGTAAGCAGGACTCTCAGAGGAAAACAACACCTGTCAGTCACTGCCAATGCAGTGGCAAACTTTCTGGTACTAAGACTGTATTAATCCAGAACTAGCAGCTTTAATAATATCTTAACTAACAACACTACAACTGAACCCAATTACATATAAAATGCGTTATAACCCGAGTTCACCGAGATGAACGTGAAGAATAACCACTCGTGAAAGGTTGAGAGATGTCCCATTATGTGAAAGAGCCGTCACACTCTGAACTGTTCAGCTCTAGGTAAGTTACTGTAGGAGGGCATTAAATGTTGAAATAACTTGAACTTTGGTGGTGTGCAGTTATGAGAAAATTGTAAATTTGGCTGGTCTCGTGGAGATCACATTTCATTTTGTATATTGTGAGTTTTTTGTATGTGTGGGACCTGTAAGCTTTGCAGATTTTCACCATTATTAATTTAATTAAATTCCACAAATACAACATGTTTTAATTTTTTGCTCTTGTGAGGCACATCCATGGCAGTGTTGCAGGCTCAGTGTCCAGTGTTGTAAATCAACACATCTCTCTTAATCAAGATCCACCAACTGGTACAAGGAGCATAACAATGTCTGAGTTGGCTACACTGCCTGGTAATTGACTTATATCCCAAGCTCAGGGCAGCTCAAGGTGGCCATCTGGGGATAACCTAGAACTTTACTCTCATAGTATACCAACTTTCCAAATGCCAAATTGGCAAAACATATGCAAAGTAATTTTAAATCGTGCATTTTTAATACATTTCACCTCTCAACTTGTCTATTTGTAATGTACGTGCACATTGCTTCCAAAAATTTATTAATACATCTTCTATCATTCTACATGTACTGTACAGGCTTTCCATATCTAATAACTGTTCAGTTATTTCTTTAATGACAAATTTGTTATTTTCTGCTTCTATATCTGCTCATCAATAATAACACTTTCAGAATTAAATTTTAAGATTTTTTTTTAATTTATTTCCAATAACACACTGAAAACTGTTTCAATTATTTTTATACACTTGCAACAAATATTTGCTCTTCTCGAGTCTTAATCCAAACAAGTAATTATCAGAACAGACGTCAAGCCGGGAAAACTATTAACTTAATCCTTATAAATGTTTTTATTTTGTTTGTAACGTTAACAAATAACTAATATTTTATATTCATCCAGTTATAAACCAACAAATATTATAATTGCTATATTTCTGTGTTGTCATCATAGCTTAGCATTTTCTTTACGTAAATTACTTGCTTTTTCCCACCTTTGATAATTACTTTTCACACTCTAAATAACAAGATTGAGCCATTAATTACTTTCATTCCAGTCTCTCACCTTTCTCTCATGCCACCAACTCTAGAATCCTACCTAAAATAAAAGGGCTTGAACTCTGATTCACACAGCTAAGCATCCTCACCCACATCATCCACACCCACCCCCAATAATGTGTGAACATTTTTAACAATAAAATAATTTAAGAAATGGATTTCATGGCAGTTTTAATACGATGACGGGTGGGTTGGGATAACAATGTGTGGGGCTAGTCTCATGGAAAGCACCTTACCAGAGCTGCAACAAGTATCAAGAATGTATCTTTTTAGCATTTCACAGTCCCTAGGTAAAATGGTCAGTTTTGTGTGATGTTGATGTTAAGTAATGTATATATGATTGAATGTTATTATTTGGTTTTTCACTGTTTCACTCTAGAAGGCTGTTGTATCTTTTTCCATAAGCAGTCAGTGTAGCTGTGAATGTGATTGTTCTTCACTGTGCCAATCTACCTGTGGCCCCCAGCTGGTAAAAAAACTGGTCCCAGGTCCTTTTTGTAAATATGGTATTATATTTAGCTAGTATTCTATTCCAAGAGAATTGTAATTGCCAGACAATCATCGTTCACATTTCAGCTTGTCTCCTCTAGGACAGCCTGAATCATTTTTGTTGTATTTTTGTAAACCCTATTTCAGTTCATGTATGGACAGACCATCTTGTATGAGGCATTGTCACAGTTTGTTGAAAACAAAAAATGCGATGTACAGAAGACAGTCGTTTAGAGAATTGTTCATGTAAATAGCATGTAGTGAATAAATCAGTTTCATAAGAGACGACATTTTTATGAATTTCCAGCTAAAGCAACAAGCCATTACCATTTTTAATTCAAGTCGGATAATGATGGTAGGTGGCCGTGTAAAGCATATGGGAGAGAACAAATGTAATTAATATTAGTTTTTTCCCTGCACAGTTTCTATGGAGTTTCAATCAGCCATCTGATTCATGCCCAGCTGCCTGGCTTGTGCCCAGCCAGGGGTGGATTTAGACAGGGTGAAACAATAAGCTATGGGAAGCTGTCGAGGTCCTATTTGACAACTGTTAACAGAGAATACGGCTGTGTAACAAATGAACTTGGTAGGAATTGGCTGCAAGATGCATGACAAATTCATGTGGAAAAGGACTGCTCCTTTAGAATGTTAAAAAAAAAGTCTTTAAATTACCCAGTTTCAAGACTGAATGTTTAAAATTTCTATGAGTAAAATAGCCTTGTAAACTTTTAATTTAATATAATATGAATATAATAAAAATTGAATTGAATATAATGAAATATTGAATATAATTTGTAACTATAACATGATTAACAATGATGGAACATAAGAACTATTAATTAGGTTAATATAAATTATAATAAATTTATTATAATAAACTTAAATATATATTATAATAAAACAAACAAGAAACTGAAAGGTGCCCTTCAGACAGAGACCCTTGGCTGTAACTTGTTTTGCTCGAGTCTAAATCCGGCCCTGCTTCTCACCGAATGAAGGTTGCATACTATATTCCCATTTATGTCTGTCAAATAATTTATTTTTCTAATTTATTTAATTTCTAACTCTGCTTCCTTTTTAATATAATAAACCTTGATAATGATGCCCTTTTTATTTGTATAGCTGAAGGAAGTTGACAAATACTTTGCATTACAGGGTTTTGTAGATGTTTAAGAGAAACTGCATTGTTTTTCTTACTCCATATGAGATGACAAACTTATTTGCACAGGAAGGAAAATATATACAGTACAGTATAGTAAATTACTATTGCAGCTTGGGATCCCATATGTATCATCCTACTCATGACTCCTTGTAATCATATTTGCTAAATTACATACACTGTATTTTACTGTACATTACTTTTCACTTTTTTTTTCTCTTCCTTGGATTCATGAGAAGAAATCTGCATTTCCACATCTTCCTCACTTCAGTCTTCAAATTTCTACATTAGTCACTTCATAATGTTGCTGCATTAACACTGTTTTTGTCCAAGATGTTGTTGAAAGATGAACTCCGTTGGTTTAATTAGGTATTGTGCCAACCAAGTAACTAGGATTGATGCATCGTCTCTCTCATTTATGTCAATTTCAGGTAAAGAAGAATATAAAGTGAAGCACACTGTTCAGTATCTTCATTATCTCACTTATGCAGCTTCAATCCCTATTTCTTCCAGTAGACCGGCAGTAAACAAAAATGATTAATATAAAGTGTGAGTTGCTTAACCCTTTAACTATGTATCACAATCAGGAAAGTAATCATCTTTACTCCGTAAACTGCACGTCACAATCAGGGATGTATTAAAACATCGCGTAAGATTTAAAAGTCCGTGGGTACGCAGGTCTCATATCTGTAATCGTGGGCACCCTTTCCTGGACGTGAGGGACTCTGTACTAACACAGTAACCATAAATAGTGCATGCTGCTGCTGCTGCAGCTCATAGCCATATCATTACTTAATGATATAAATAATTTAAATTATTTATCAAAGATAATGACAGTCTTTATCACTGTCACAGTCATCTATGTACAAGGTTCAGATAATAATGAATCTGATACTGGTGGTGGTGATGACAGTGCGAGGCAGACAACCACAGCACACAACTGCAGTTTGATGCATCTATGCATCATGCAACAGGGAATTTATGTTTCATTAAAAAATGAACACTTGAAAAGTGGTTCATATTCAGGATTTAGTGACAAGGATTCTGATAATAATAATGTAATAGCAAAAACAATGTGTTTTTGTTTCATAGGAATATAATACTGGACATTTATTAATGACATGATTGTATTTGTGTGTATAAATGTTTTGCATGTTTTATTCTATAAATTTCTCAAATTACTGTACATAATATTCCATAATAAAATTGCAAAAAAAAAAAATGGAAAACAAATCAGTGACCACTCAAGTAAATCAGAAGACATATTCATGATCAGGAAACATGTTTTAACAAAATTACAAGAAAAAATAAATTTTCAGATTTTATATTTTTCTTGCAACCCAGTTAGGGCGCCTGATAGCTGGGTGGACAGGGCTTCGGATTCGTAGTCCTGAGGTTCCGGGTTCGATTCCCGGTGGAGGCTGAGACAAATGTGCAAAATGTTTCTTTCACTGTGGTGGAGGCGGTGGCGTTGCTGTGCTGGTAAAAGAACACCTAAAGGTGAAGGAAATAATGACTGCCAATCCACAAGAAGTTGACATAATAGCACTAGAGATCTGCTATGAGGATGATAAACTAATGATGATAAATGCATATAGTCCACCGCCAAGCAGCACATGGTCAAAGGAGGAGCTAGATAGTAAACGTGAAGGTCTTATAACAATAATGAGAGAGATTATAGCGAGAGCGGATAACGATAGATCACGACTGTTGATAGTCGGTGACTTCAACTTGAAATCCATAGACTGGGAAGCATATGAAGCTAAAACAGAAGATTTTTGGACCTGTAAATTTGTAGACCTCATCCTGGAAACATTCTTGTATCAACATGTTAAACAAGCTACGAGGATGAGGGAAGGGGACGTTCCCTCCATGCTAGATTTGATATTTACCAGGAAGGAGGAAGAGATATTTGACATTCAGTACCTTCCTCCCTTGGGTAAAAGTGACCATGTCTTTTTGGGAATAAAGTATGCAATGCGTTATAAGCTGGAAGAAAATAAGGAGGTTGAAGCAGTTGAAAAACCAGACTTCAGGAGAGGACATTATGGTGACCTTAGAAATTTTTTTAGTGAGTATAATTGGACAGACTTGATGCTAGGCAAGGAAGTGAATGAGATGTATGGCAAGTTTTGTGAAATATATGATAAAGGCACAAAAAAATTTATACCAAAACAGAGATGCAGAACTAGGAAACAGGATTGGTTCAATAGAAATTGCGAGAGGGCTAGAGACCGAAAGACACAAAAATGGAATCAATACAGGAAGAGGCCGAACCCCCAAACATACCAGCGATACAAAGATGCGAGAAACAACTACACGGCAGTGAGGAGAGAGGCAGAAAGAAATTTTGAAAAAGGGATTGCGGACAAATGTAAAACAGAACCAGGTCTATTCTATAAATTCATAAACAACAAATTGCAGGTAAAGGATAATATTCAGAGGTTGAAAATGGGAAATAGATTCACGGAAGATGAAAAGGAAATGTGTGAAACACTAAACGAAAAGTTCCAAAGTGTGTTTGTACAAAATGAAATCTTTAGGGAACCAGATACAATAAGAATTCCAGAGAACAACATAGAACACATAGAGGTGTCTAGAGACGAAGTGGAAAAAATGCTCAAGGAGCTCGGTAAGAACAAAGCAGCTGGCCCAGATGGCGTTTCACCATGGGTTCTGAGAGAATGTGCATCTGAGCTCAGCATTCCACTTCACCTGATCTTTCAGGCATCCCTGTGTAAAGGAATCGTAGCAGACGGGTGGAAACAGGCTAACATAGTTCCAATCTACAAAAGTGGCAGCAGGGAAGACCCCCTCAATTATAGACCTGTATCATTGACAAGTGTAATAGTGAAAGTATTGGAAAAACTAATCAAAACTAAATGGGTAGAACACCTAGAGAGAAATGATATAATATCAGACAGACAGTATGGTTTTCGATCTGGAAGATCCTGTGTATCGAATTTACTCAGTTTCTATGATCGAGCCACAGAGATACTACAGGAAAGAGATGGTTGGGTTGACTGCATCTATCTGGACCTAAAAAAGGCTTTCGACAGAGTTCCACATAAGAGGTTGTTCTGGAAACTGGAAAATATTGGAGGGGTGACAGGTAAGCTTCTATCATGGATGAAAAATTTTCTGACTGATAGAAAAATGAGGGCAGTAATCAGAGGCAATGTATCGGAATGGAGAAATGTCACAAGTGGAGTACCACAGGGTTCAGTTCTTGCACCAGTGATGTTTATTGTGTACATAAATGATCTACCAGTTGGTATACAGAATTATATGAACATGTTTGCTGATGATGCTAAGATAATAGGAAGGATAAGAAATTTAGATGACTGTCATGCCCTTCAAGAAGACCTGGACAAAATAAGTATATGGAGCACCACTTGGCAAATGAAATTTAATGTTAATAAATGTCATGTTATGGAATGTGGAATAGGAGAACATAGACCCCACACAACCTATATATTATGTGAGAAATCTTTAAAGAATTCTGATAAAGAAAGAGATCTAGGAGTGGTTCTAGATAGAAAACTATCACCTGAGGACCACATAAAGAATATTGTGCAAGGAGATTATGCTATGCTTTCTAACTTCAGAATTGCATTTAAATACATGGATGGCGATATACTAAAGAAATTGTTCATGACTTTTGTTAGGCCAAAGCTAGAATATGCAGCTGTTGTGTGGTGCCCATATCTTAAGAAGCACATCAACAAACTGGAAAAGGTGCAAAGACATGCTACTAAGTGGCTCCCAGAACTGAAGGGCAAGAGCTACGAGGAGAGGTTAGAAGCATTAAAAATGCGAAACTAGAAGACAGAAGAAAAAGAGGTGATATGATCACTACATACAAAATAGTAACAGGAATTGATAAAATCGACAGGGAAGACTTCCTGAGACCTGGAATTTCAAGAACAAGAGGTCATAGATTTAAACTAGCTAAACACAGATGCCGAAGAAATATAAGAAAATTCACCTTCGCAAATAGAGTGGTAGACGGTTGGAACAAGTTAAGTGAGAAGGTGGTGGAGGCCAAGACCGTCAGTAGTTTCAAAGCGTTATATGACAAAGAGTGCTGGGAAGACGGGACGCCACGAGCGTAGCTCTCATCCTGTAACTACACTTAGGTAATTACTGTGATGCCCCTGTTACCTAGCAGGTAATAGGGGCATCTAACTCCCTATCTGGGAGTTACAGCTGCTATGGGCTGCTTCCCGGGGGGGGTTGTAATAAAAAGGAGGCCTGGTTGAGGACCGGGCCGCGGGAACGCTAAGCCCAGAAATCATCTCAAGATAACCTCAAGATAGGGGTCATGTAAATCAAATGTGCAGTGGCATGGATTAAGGTCTTGAACTCGCATCCATAACAGCATACTGTGCCTCACAGTATGCATGAGGCACAGTTAACTTATTAACAAGTTAAGCTATTCAAGTTAAGTTTATGTATAACCTACTTAAACATATGTGTGTAATTCTAATTGTCAGGGAGAAGAAGCCTGTACTTAGGCTTATTGAACCCCCCCCCCCAACTCCCCAGTTTGAACTACTAACCTTATCTTGAGGTTATCTTGAGATGATTTCGGGGCTTTAGTGTCCCTGCAGCCCGGTCGTCGACCAGGCCTCCACCCTCAGGAAGCAGCTCGTGACAGCTGACTAACACCCAGGTACCTATTTTACTGCTAGGTAACAGGGGCATAGGGTGAAAGAAACTCTGCCCATTGTTTCTCGCCGGCGCCCAGGATCGAACCCGGGACCACAGGATCACAAGTCAAGCGTGTTGTCCGCTCGGCCGAGCCGGCTCCCCGGGTTCACCTTCCTCAAGATGCAACCCACAACACTTGCCTAACTCCCAGGTACCTATTTACTGTTAAGTGAACAGACCATCAGGTCAAAGAGAACATGCCCAACCATTTTTGTTCCAGTGATTGAACCCGGGATCCTCAATTGGGGGTTAGGAATGTAGACCACTGTACCCATGATAGAACTTCTAACTACATATGTTGATTGTTAGTACTGTACAGAGAACTTCACTATTAACATTTACCATATTTGTGGATGTACACACACTGCACTATAGTAGGCATAACAAATATTAATACTGTACAGATTTGTATTCCTTAACCACAAATGATGTACTGTAGTGTAAACAAAGTTAGTGATACAAACAAGAAGTTATACAACTTCAGACATGCAGTGTTATGTATTGCCCTTCATAAGTGCTCATAGTAATCCACATCCTTACTGTAAATACAGTACAGTACGTGTTTACCTGTCTAACCTTACACATACACAAACTTGCTCTGGATTAAGAGATACTATACACACAATGCAAAAGACACCCTGCTCTTGGCAAACTCGACTAACAATTCAACTACTCTCCAGCATGGTTTGTGGTGAGTCGAGGCAAATTTACAGTGTTACACATAATTGAACGAACATGGTTTATTTATTCAGATTGCTGCCTAGTATGTAATTGCTTTTATCCTGCCGCACATTTCAAACACCCTTTAGGTTTACCTTCAGGGAGCCACACTCACTGTTATAGACTTAAAAAAAAAAAATTATTATTTTCTACCACAAATGTGGCCATACATTTACAATACTAACCAGCATATATACATTTTCTTCTGTCCTCCATGGACAGGGTTAGAGATGTATTAAACATATAGTTCAGGGGTTTATTGAACAATCAACCACAGAAGGTGATTCGGTGCTTTTAAAATGCTGAGCTAACCTACATACTGTACATAAATACATAGATTTACGTATGCCCTACATAAAGTGTTCGATGTGTCTTTTACATAGTGTCATTAATTTGCATTTACAAAGGTGAAATGTAATTCTGATCAGCTTCCATATATACTTTATACACATACATATACATTCACACACACACATATACATATATACATACATATATACACACATGCATTCACATACAGTTGTCTCTTTTACTCTGACAGGGTGAGATAGCTGATAGAGAAACTAGTATGCAATTAAGCATTTAATCACTGAAGGTGATTAAGATGCTTTTACAAGCTCAGGTTATATAGTTACATCACATACATACATTGTATAATTGATACATTACATGGTTAATCTTGAGTATAAGTCCAATATATCATCAAGTGTTCCAGTACTCATGTAGTAATTACACAGTTCAGCATACCTTAGCCCAGGAGGGCAAAAGTCAGTCAATATGGGACATTCTACAATATAATGTTCAAGCGAGTGCATATTTTCTCTTTCACGAAGTTGACACATTGTGTACTCGACATTTGGGTTTTGAGAAAGCTGCCAGATACTGTACGTCTATATCCCAGGTGTATTCTGGCCACTATAACATCACATTGCCGGGTTCTTGTTCTATTAGTCCCATATGTGAATGTCTCCTCACGATATCTATCAATATTTAATGCTACAACTTTCAGGTCTTTGTGAATTTGTTAGGTTGGTCATTAGATATTTGTTTTAAGTATTCTCTTTGTCACTGCTAATGAAACACCCTTTCTAGTACTGGTTTCCTACAAGCTGTCTTTGCAAGCATATCAACAGTGTCATGCCTTGAGATGCCAACATGTGATGGTATCCATAGGAATTTAATTTGAAATCTGTTTTCTTTAGCAGCTAAAACATTCATTCGAATATCACTGACTATTTTCTGGGTGTCACTACTATGTGCGTTCAACGCCGGGAGTGCACTCTGCAAGTCACAGTATATAAGTCCACTGCCTTTGTCTTTTAAAAATTCAGTGGCAAGGTATATGCCTGCAAGTTTGGTTTGAGTTGCACTTGCCCAGTCATTGACGCGCTTCATTGCTGTATGTACGAGAGAAGATTGTTCAAATATATTACTTGCACATCCGGTACATCGTCCACCTTCTTCTACAGAGCCGTCGGTCGTGTATCAGCCATCACTGATACACATTGTTACCCATACTCTGAGTACTTTCAGTGATGCTTTTCAGTGTTAACTGTTTTAATAATGTAGAGTGTACACTATAGACTTAATTCATTTTCAAGTACAGTATATATGCTAATCACAACAGGTGTCTTGTTACTTTGGCTTTGCCAATAAAACTTTAAACTCGCTTACAATCCCAGTAAATTAAGTATTTACAGCAGATTAAATTCTATGTTAGAACAATTTTCCCATATGTGACTGACCCACTGCTGTTACCTTCAGTAAGCATTATATATACATCCTGTATATGCTTATAACAAGGTTAATAAAGAACAAGAACATGATATATCTTTAGCTTAATACTAATAAATTCTACATTTGGTTTTGCTAATATGAAATCTAAGATGGTGTTGGAGTAAAAATACTGCAACTAATTTTATGTGGCACACTGATTTATGCATCAAAGGTTTACAGTTATTTGGGCCATGCCTATAAATGTTTCTGAGGGCTCCCCCACCACCCTCCCCTGACCCCTCAGTAGCTCCTGGAACTATTTTGCTGACATTATTACTTACTAATAGTCAAAATAGTTGTGGAAGTTCTATTTAGCCTCTGAGTCAGAGTCTGGTCATCCCCCTCTTCCCCCACACAATTCACAGGAAGCAACTGACAATTCCCCACCCCACTGGAAAAGCATCTAGAAAGTCAGCAAACTTTACAGACAACTGAAGAGTTCACAAAAAATGAAGCCTCAAAACTGCCAAACAACTCCACAAAGGATTCAAACAAAGCAAGGGATTTACTCAAAACTAGCTTGAAGCTCATTAGTACCAATTGCCACTTGGCCCCTGGATGTCTGGCCCCAGCCCACAGCTGGCTCTCTTGACCAGTCTGTTCTATTGATGTTATGGTGGATGTTTCTTAATGCTCCAGTCCACCAGTCATGGGCAGGCCCCACAGCTTCAAGCTAAGTATCGACCCTCGTCAGTCTTTGTCCTGCAGGGCTCATTTTCTTGTTTTGACTTCCTTCATTTTAGTGTTAGATATATGTGCATGTTTTTAATTCCAGCTTGGTGTGTGGGCCTTGGCTTTTTGTTGTGCATTGGGCTACATGCACTTAGGGATTTCTTCCCCGGGTGCCCATTAGCGCTATCCTTGCACAGTCAGAGTTTGTATATCTCTGGTGTGGCACGGCATCTCGGGCAAACTCCCGAGAGACCAGACCACTGGAGTGGAGAAGCCTCACCTTTGGCTAACCATGGATCTGTGACTCCTCTGTTTGGGTCCTTGGCTGAGGGATTTTATATTGTGCTGGGGTGTACTGGAGTTTGCACGCTTGTTTATACAGAATGACACGGTTGCCATTTGTAACCTGGTTTTGGCAGCATTTGGTGACTGTTCTTTTGGTGAGGTACCTTGGTGTCTGGGGTTCTGCTTGCTTAGTTACCTTCGGGCCCTGGTAATCTCTTCACGGGTCTCTGGCATGGTCTGTTATGGATAAGCCCGTTGAGCCTGCACTCGCCGAGTGCAAGCTTGAAGGTTGTTCATCGTTTTTGCTACCTGACGATCATTCTTTCTGCCTCAACCATGCCGAGTCAGTGACACCTACAACCCCGAGTCATGTGAGGCTTGATCTCACTGGGTCTCTTCACTGATTCAGCTTTGAAACTCAAAGCCTTTAATGCACCTGCCACTTTGCAAGTTAGGTTTGCTCGGGTTAGGCATTCGTGGCATATTTGTTATCTGGATGCTCCAGAGTTGGCCCCTATGGTGTTTAGGGACCCAGAATTGGAGGTGTTGGTGACTGCCATGTGAATTTAATCTGCACCTCCTTTTCCTTCCCCTGTGGGTATGGTTTGCTCTGCCTCTGGTCTTTACCCTCCCCCCCCCCCTTCCCTCTGGTTTCATGCCAAAATGTCTGAGGGTCTCGCCAGTCGGGATAGGGTGTAGGTGGTTCTCTCTCTAGGGTGGTTCCATCCACTTTGATGAAGGAGACAGATGAGCCTTCTGGTTCTGCCCCAGAACCTTTATTGCCAGCTTCCCGGGATGAGGGGTAACCTGATGAGGGGCCCCTTGGGTGCCCTTCAACCCATCACGGACTTTGGTTCCCCTCTGTGGAAGGTCTATGCCTTGGGAAGAATTTTTCTTCTCTCTCATCTATGTACAAATTTAATATTTGGGCTTCTCCCCTCAGGTTAGATTTTAGGCCCCATTCAGCACCTCAGACATCTTATTTCTGAAGGTTTCCATCTTCAATTTGTTTCAGTGTGTTCTGTGGAACTTAGTACCTCCCTGGCCCTTTGACTGTAGGGTTGAGGAGCTTTAGGCTCCTCTTCAGACATGAGCATTTTGCTCTTTTGACCCTGGTAGGCAGTTTGATCATTTGCATCTTTCTCCTTCTTTTCTGACAAAGAATAATTTGGTGACTTCCACAAGGGTCCTTTGGTAACTGATGCTTGGTTGGTTTGGCTGGGGGTGCATCATTTATTTATATACAAGAAGGTACATTGGGATTGTGAGGATACACAGCATTGTAATTACATTATTGTAAAGCCACTAGTACGCACAGCGTTTTGGGCAGGTCCTTAATCTAAGAAAATTTTAAGTAGGTAAATAGTAGCAAAATTTATAATAATGATAACAGGTACATTGCAAGAAAAAAATGAGAGAAATTTGTAGGTATATTAAAGCACATAGGTAGCTCAGATTGATTGCATTGACAGCTTGAATGGTAGTTTAAAAAAATTAATAAGCACAATACAGCATATAGCTACCACATAAAAGAAGACATCAATGATCACAATGGTAAAGTAGTTTGGATTAAGTACATAAAGATTTGGAGATTGGGTAACACTAGATGTGTTAGGAAAGTGTACAGTGTAGGAAACTATGAAGATGAAATACGGTACTTTTTGTTTTTGTTTTTGAATGAGGCAAAAGTTTGACAGCTTTTCAATTCATTAGGGAGTGAGTTCCATAGACTAGGTCCCTTTATTTGCATAGTGTGTTTACACAGATTAAGTTTGACCCTGGGGATATCAAAGAGATATTTATTTCATTTGTTGTGTTTATTTCAATCATTTGTTGTGTTCAGCAATATCTTTGCCACTACTTGCAGGGCACCAGTTCTGCCTTGGTAGATGCCTTATTGACTGACCCAGTTTCAAGACTGGTATTTCCCAGGTCATCCAGAGTGCCATTAAATCTAGCCAGCATGCAGTTTACCCTCGAGATCATGATGTTCACAAATACACTGCTTGGATGCATCTTCTGCAACATGTCTTGGAGCTGATATTCAAGTTCGAGGGTTTTGGCATTCTATGAGGGCTCTAGCAGTCTGGTATTTAGTCAATATTCAGGATCTTGGTCAGTTATATTTTACTTTGGCCCATATCTCCCGGTCTGGGTTCTCTTCTTCGTCCTAGTGCCTGCTTAGAAGTGAGGAATCTCTCCTCCCTGGTAAATTCCATTTTTGTTCTTTGTGGTTAGTTAGCTTAGGAAGCCACTGTGGAAGGCTCCACCAGAGACCCAGCATTGAATGTAAAACAATTAAAACAACTCTTTCTTGTATAGCCTTGGTAGCTCCCTGATTCTTGCCTCTCCCTGCAGGCTTGTCGGTAGGCAAGACTGCCTGGTCAGGGCAGCGGGCTACAGGCTTGGGGGCTGGGCCGCCTGGTGGTGATGATCAGCTCTAAGGCGTATTGAGCTAGTTTGAGTGAATTCCTGTTCTGTGTGAATAATTTTCAGAATTGTTTTGCAATTGTGAGGCCTCATTTTCGCCGAACCATCCAGTTGTCTGTAAAGCTTTGCTCGGCTTTCTGCATACCTTTCCCAGTGGGGTGGTGAATTGTCTCCCAGTCCTTGCACCTCTGTAGTGGGGCCAGAATCTGGCTCTTGTAGGCCAAACAGAACTTCTGCAACTGATGTGACTATTTGTCTGGAGTAGTCTCGGCAAGATACTTTCAGGCAGCCACTGGGCTCTTCAAGAAAGAGGCATTTCATTATATTCAACACTGGGTTTATGAAATACAGTATCTAAAATAATGAATGCTGTTGATTAAACTACAAGATCAGGCACAATCTTTCTCAGAGCAACTGCATTTTCTGTTTGCATGTTCCTTAGGAGAACAGTGATATTGGTTAATAATTTAATAATAAAGACTTGTTTGCTTGAGCACCCAATTTTTGTTTTTTGTATTAAATCTTACAAGTGCTCAACCACTGTGTAGTAAATAACCATACAAAACAAAAATTACATTTTTATATTCGAAATACACTTTGGATGCACTTAGACGAAAAAGATACACTTTCAACAAGGAAATATAATTCTAAACAGACACAAGTAACTGGCTAAACAATTGTGGTACTATATAAAATAGGCTCTTTCCACAAACTTACCAGCATCATCCAGCTCATCCCATCTTTAGCGGTCTATGGCAATCCGTCAAGTCATTCCAGAACCTGATGTAAGAAAAACATATATCAGCCAAATATTTGTCATTAATCTTAAAAGCTCTGAATGTCAGTACAACATTTAAACTGAGTCCTTTCCTTTTTGGAGAGCTAATGTAGATGATATAAATAGGGACTAGTAGGAACTTGCACTGGAAGGAATAACAGTACTAGTACTATAGTTCTATTCAATACAGACTGAAATCTAACAGCAAGTATGGCATACCTATTACCAATGACCGTTTCTGGCCGAAACGCTGCGCGTACTAGTGGTTTTACAAGAATGTAATTACTATGTTATGTATCCTCACAATCCCAATGTACCTTCTTGTATATATACAGTATAAATAAATAAATAAATAAATGACAAAAAATTGGTTCCAGAGGCAACAACCTTATGACTGAGTACTAAGATGCTCTTCTTATCCAAAAATTATCTAACACCACAGAGATTACAAGTGTGAAAATTGCAATCTGCATATCACTGATATAACAAACACTTTGTCTATCGAATGACAATGAAGGAATTAGAGTAAACACCCAGATTTGCTAACCACACTGACATGCGGTAAACTAGCATTGCCAAAATTTCCAAACTGCAACCCTTTGAGATTAAGGTAATCAAATCATGTATTTCAGTAGATGAACATTTTCTATCAGATGATCATGTCAAGCTTTGCAATATCCATGTTCACAATTAAAATGCATACTTGGTATCATTATTAATAATTTGTATTAATATGTATCAATAATTTGCATACAATATATATATATATATTTTAAGCACATGAGCATCCCAATAATAAGGCTAACCACTTCCAAACAATAAACAATACCATTTCAAGAAAAAAAAAGAGCCTTGAATACAGTATAACAAAGAAGCTAACTTCACCAACAACCACTTAAGTTGGCCAATCAGAAATATTCAATTGTAACAATAATAGAGCAGTCAAGAAGATTATATATACACAAATCATGGTCATTGGTATTGAATGCAAGCGAGGCTCAAAAAAGTCAACAGTGACATTTTTCTGAATAAGTATTCATTACCAAATTATTACACACTTTATACAGGCGAGGAGCCACAATAACGTGGCTGAAGTATGTTGACCGTCGTCGTCCCTTCACTTTCTAGTGTGTGGATTAGTCAACATACTTTATAGTTTCAGTTGAATGAAGAATAGATATATAGATATCATATAGATCTTCATATAGACTGAATACACACCAAAATGTTACTTAGTTCTCAAAAAAATAAGAGTATCACATTCCATACAGAAAAAAAAACATAAGATTATACTCAAGCTGATAACTTTATGTGTTCTCAGAATTGAGTGAAGATCTCTTATCAAGTTTTAATTTCTCATTGAGGAAAATATATGTGATCTAGCTGTAATATGGCCAACAGCCCCACAGAGGTTATCCATGGAGTAAAGTGTTCAGAGCAACAATGTACAGCTCAAGCATGATAGCCCTTTGCCTATTTTCTTTGTAGGTAAACTCCACATGACAGACATCCCAATGAACTGTGGGTGTGTCTGCTCAATTTGGATTTAGGCAGGGAGCTAGTCTTATTTCATATCACAATTTATAGATGTAGTTGTTAGCAGGAATATAATTCACAGATGGGGCATGACAGTTTAATATGAAGAAAAGGTTCACAGATGGGGCATGACAGTTTAATATGAAGAAAAAGGTTCACAGATGGGGCATGACAGTTTAATATGAAGAAAAAGGTTCACAGATGGGGCATGACAGTTTAATATGAAGAAAAAGGTTCACAGATGGGGCATGACAGTTTAATATGAAGAAAAAGGTTCACAGATGGGGCATGACAGTTTAATATGAAGAAAAAGGTTCACAGATGGGGCATGACAGTTTAATATGAAGAAAAAGGTTCACAGATGGGGCATGACAGTTTAATATGAAGAAAAAGGTTCACATGTGGGGCATGACAGTTTAATATGAAGAAAAAGGTTCACAGATGGGGCATGACAGTTTAATATGAAGAAAAAGGTTCACAGATAATACATAGAGTTTCATGTCACACATAGAATATGAAAATACGATGACGTTTTGGTCTAGAAACATTGATAATGGTAATTATAATTACCATTATCAAGGTAATTATAATCCTTGATAATGGTAACTATAATTACCATTATGAAGGACTTGATAATGGTCCCGCATGAACTGAAACGTTGTCGTTTGTTCATATACTGTGTGGTTTGATATCGTATCTTCAGCCTGTTGTGAAAGACCGTTATTGTGACTCCTCGTCTGCAATACACATAATTATTTATTACTGCCGAATTCAATGTATATGGTGTGGGAGGGGTTCTCTATTTTAAGAAGTATACATATAAAACTAATCAGAGCGAGAGACGTGTCTCTGTCTCACTGAAATACTCTCTTAGAATTACTTACTGCTCTGAGCCCTCTCGAGGTCTTCACAGGTCTTTACTCTGGTTTACATGACTTGTTGTACTAGCTACACGACTTGGTGCCTTGTTTGATAATTACTTACTAGCCACAATTACAAAAGGATTTCCGGAGTTCCAGTGGGCTACAGGATGAAATTGAAATATCTGAAATCGATGTGCATGCATAAAACATAAATATCTCATACACATAGTTATTGATATATGTGTGTGGTGGAATTATCACGTCCGCTACACTTAGCGGCACTTGGAAGAATCTTCACTCCTGTCCCTTTGAGATGTATTTCTTTCTTGTCTTAATAAACATACTTGAACTTGATCTTCACTCAGTGCTGGATACAGGTTAATTAAAATATTTTCAGTTTCTCAGATTCCACCGCCACCTGTGATTGCAAGCAATTGTAATTGAGTTACTTTCATGGACAGGCAATGACACAAGACCATGTTTAAACAAAATCAATGGTATGCATTTGCATGTTTCACTCCCAAACACAAGACATTCACTTATCCTCACGGTGGTCACAAGTGGCTGACTACTGCAGTAATTAGCATCTTCACTGCCCAATGTTCTTGTACCACAAGCAGAAGGAAATTAATGATGCAATGATATAGGTTCCGTACACTTCATTACTGTCAGATGGTTGAAAGGTATGACGTACACAATTGGGGGGTTCATGTATTAACGTTCGTGGTAGTGGACCCCATACTCATCCTGCGGGTGGTAGTGGACGCCATACTCATCCTGTGGGTGGTATTTGACCCCATACCCATCCTGTGGGCTGTAGTGGGGGGGGGGGGCATACCCATCCAACTGTTAATAGTGGACCCCATAAACATCCTACAGGTGGTAGTGGACCCATACCTATCTTACGGGTGGTAGTGGACCCCCATACACATCAAGTGACTAGTTGTGGACCCTATATACATCGTGAAGATACACTGGCAGTGTTGATGGTAGCAATGTTGAGTGTACAGGTTCCCAAGTAGGAAGACTTGAGAGGCATCAACATCCGAGGCTGGTGTCACGTGACAGACAGACGACTCTTAACACATCTGACAATCCTCTTGCCTAGCTGTTGAGGATTCTAAGGATCATCGTGGATATGTTCAAGAGGAAACTAGATTTATTCCTCCAAGGAGTGCCGGACCAACCGGACTGTGGTGGATATGTGGGCCTGCGGGCCGCTCCAAGCAACAGCCTAGTGGACCAAACTCTGACAAGTCAAGCGTGGCCTCGGGTCGGGCTTGGGGAGTAGAACTCCCAGAACCCCATCAACCAGGTTAATCAACCAGATAAAGTTTCCAGCGGTCTGGTCTCTGACCAGGCCTCCTGGTTGCTGGTCTGATCAATCAGGCTGTTTGATGCGGCTGTTGACAGACAGATGTACGAATCAAAGCGAGGTTAATCGTGTATCTTTTGAAGGTGGAAATAGAGTTCTCTTATATTTAAACACTGCGAGAGGTCCTCCAACATCCCCCCCCCCCTGCATGTGTAAGAGAAGCATCATGTGTAAGAGAAGCATATTGAAAAGTCTTGGGCCTTTGATGTTGATGGTGCTCTCTGAGCATGGTTACTGGACCTCTGTTTTTCAGTGGGGCTATTTTGCACAACCTGCCATGCCTTCTGATCTCATGTGGTGTTATTTCTGTGTGCGTGGTCTCATGTGGTGTTATTTCTGTGTGGTCGGTCTCATGTGGTGTTATTTCTGTGTGCGTGGTCTCATGTGGTGTTATTTCTGTGTGGTCGGTCTCATGTGGTGTTACTTGTGTGCATAATTGGAATCACCTAATATTTTGCAAGTGTAAATTATTATACATTTCTCCCCCCTAGGGAATACAGACTTAACATTTTTATGTTGTCCCAATAAATCAAATGTTTTAATCAGTGGATTCTAGCAGTAAAAGAACTTTGCACACTCAGCAGGTCAGCAATTTCTCTAGATTTGAATGTGGGTGTTGTGCAACAACAATCCTCTCTGGAGAGCACTAATGTCTTAAAAAGTATCATCGTGGACATGGTATCTCTTGCGTGGAGGTTCTTGTTATTCAATGTCAGTTTTCTTGCATCTGTGATCAGTAATTCCATCTATCATCATAATATCATGCAAGAGGAGCCACACATGTATGGTTCATCCAACAAAATCAGCAGACTTCTAGATGTTACTACTGCTCTGCTTAGATTGATTCATGAAGATTAAGCCACCCAAAAGGTGGGACGGGCATGAATAGCCCGTAAGTGGTGGCCCTGTTGAGCCATTACGAGTATTAATATTAAGTATTAGTATTAAGTATTGCCAACATACAAGGACTGAAAACAAGAACAAACAACAAAGTACAGTTCATAAATGGCCTCCTCACGGAGTCAAATGCAGTATTTGGAGCTTTCACAGAAACCCATGCAGGGGAATTGTTGGACAGTGAGATGTGGATTCCAGGATATAACCTATACAGGTGTGATAGGAAAATTAGGTCACATGAAGGAGTGGGTCTGTATATTAGGGAAGACCTTGTATGCTCGGAGCTCCTAAACGTTACAAATGAGGTGGTAGAGGTACTGGGATTAAAAATAGAGAAAATAAATTTAGTGATTATACTAATATACAAACCGCCAGATGCAACGGCTGAGGAATTCACAGAACAGATAAGCAAAATAGAGAATAGCCTTGATAATTTGGAGAACCCGATACCTGATATTATCTTCCTAGGTGACTTCAACTTGCCTAGTCTCAGGTGGAAAATAGCAAACAATAATATTATACCAGGAAATCTATCAGGACCTAACCAACCACAGATTAGAGAACTACTTAGATTCTGTGACAAATTTTCACTCAATCAGCAGATATCGGAGCCAACGAGAAATGAAAATATTCTAGATCTGGTCTTTACGAACAATGAAGACATTATCAGAGACATTACGATATCAGATACCACATATTCAGATCACAAGCTCATTGAAGTGCAAACGACCATCAATACTCAGAATCTATGTTTCGACAGCGCCATCTATGTTTTGACAGCAGTACTACTAATGTTCCCACGTTATATGATGATCGCTATACGGGTGTTACGGTCTCTCTCTCTCAAGAGAGAGAGAGATTGAAAGAGAGAGATTGAAAGAGAGAGATTGAAAGAGAGAGATTAAAAGAGAGAGATTGAAAGAGAGAGATTGAAAGAGAGAGATTGAAAGAGAGATTGAAAGAGAGAGAGAGAGAGAGAGAGATATTGAGAATTTGATATAATATTTTCATATAATATTTTTTGGGTGTGGTCCTCACTTTTTCTAACATGTATTGAAGCAGCACATTATACATCAGTTTGGGGTTTGGTCGTACTAGGGTGTTGCCATGTGGTGGTACAATGCTACTTATATGTGGCTAAAGAAGCACAAACAAATCTTGTCATGTTGGATACATCTGATGATGTTGTGTCAAAGTTTCAAAATATTTAGAACATTATGATAAATCAGGGGCATGCTACTTTAAGAAATGGAGTTTTGTCCTACATTGTTTGTGTTTTTAATATTTGGTATGAATTGTATTAATTGGTTTGATATATTAGTGATACCAGTGCATTATATATTTCTTGTTTTATATTTTTATTATATAAATTTAAGTAAATTAAAGAACATTCAAGTGGTATGTTGTGATTTTGTAAAGGATGGGTGATTTTTTGAAATGATGTATTTCTTTGTTCTGCTGTAATTTAACACAATTCAAGTAGATTTTCCTATCATCTTTTGTTATTATACACTTTAGAATAGTCATTTAATATAAATCCTAATTAGTTAGGATAAATAAGAAAATATTAATGATGAATCAGGGAGGGCAGGTCGGGTTGTCCTTCATGTATGCGTGTACAGTTGTAACTAATATTGACTTCATATTGAAGTCAAGACATGCCATAATGACTTTAACTATATTCATGGTATATCTGAGAAATAAACTCAGGCAATTGAAATATGGTAATATGGATGTTATGGAATTCCAGAGTGTAATTCTTTCATGAAATGCAACCACCTACATTCCAAATTACATTTGTCATAAATGATGGATTATGTAATGTTTACGGTTGAATTGGCAAAGCTAAATCAGATGTAAACACTTTACGTGCATGACGTGTAGTTACCCTCTAATTTGTTGTGTAAACTTATGATTTGGATTGGTAATTTTCTTTATTTTTGTACATAGTATACATATATATATATTTTTGACTTGTAAATACTGTATTGTACTACTCTAAATTTGTTATTATTAGATAAGAAAGTGCATACGTTTAGGATTTGCATTTTCATTCGCCAGTGATTTATATTTAAAATTTTGTAATTGTGGAAATTTTGGCTTACACACTTCATGTGGATCTTATTTTTGAAGGGTTTAGCAAGCCAAAATTTTAAATAGTCGAGCATCTCGTTAATCGCACGGTGTCTCAGCATTGTTGCACATTCCATTATTATAAGAGTGTTTGCTTTGTTTTTGTGTTAATTTCTGTGTTCTCAGGACTAGCTTTTTGCTCTGATGCAATGTTACTGAAGAAGACTTTAATAAGGATCATATTTGGTTGCTAAGTTGCATCCATTGTCAACAGCACAATTTTTTTTTTTTTGTTGTTGAATGTATAATGAGCCCTTGTTATTTTTTGGTGCCTTGTTTTAATGTAAACAGTCACATATTTAATATTACATGTCAAAGCAATTCAGTCAGTAAATTAAGTTTGTAGTCTACAGACTAGACATTTTTGGTACTAAAATAAGGAAAAGTGCATAGATTAATGGCACCAGGTTATTGGGGAGGGAGGGGGGGAGGGAGGGAGTGTTATGCAGACAATGAGTCACAATAATGTGGCGGAAAAGTTGATACCTAACCCACAAATCTGAAAATGAAGTAACAAAGACATTTCAGTCTGTCCTGAACCATTATCAAGTGTCCATAATGGACCGAAATATTATTACTTCCTATATTTTCAGATGTGTGGTTTGGGTATCAAGAAGTATTACATTATGATTTTGTAATGGTCATTTAATGATGTAAAGTGATTGTTAAAATTTGCATTTAATTTTCTGTATGTAACAGGTACCTAACATAGGAAACATTTTAGCATGTTTGATTACTTCTCTGATAAACAGTTATCATTTAGAATGGTTAAAAGTGGTAAGGGAAACAATGTTTAAAAGCATTGATATGAGGCATCTTAAATCTGAGCATGGTTTAGTCTGTGTAGGTTTAGTGTGTGTGTACAGGTCTAGATCATGTATAGGCTTAGTGTGTATAGGTTTACACACTTAGCCTTGTCGGAGCTCCACACTAAAAAGAAATTACATCATCTGTGAAGCGTGACAGGATTAAATGGGATATTGTGTACTGTATACAAAAGCTATAAGCTGCTGATCAGAGAACAGTTGTAGCAATAGTTGTTGTATTAACAGTAGTGGCAGAAACTGAAGTGTATTGTGGTGGTCTTTGCAGCCACAAGGCAGGGAGGTGACATATACCACTTGCTAAACACTTGACCATGCATTATTGCATTCTCGATGCAACTTCATCAAAGCTCTTGCCATTAAAACTGGTTTTATATTAACAATTTATGAAACCCAAATTAAACTGCTTCACTGCAAATGAACAGTTTTATTTGTATGGAAGTTCTGAAATGTTTCCAATAGATACCAATGAATGATACTTTCTGAAATATTCATCACTGATCATCAAAAAGAATACTTAGGCAATTTACTAACACCTTGTTTTTTAATCTTTAACAAGTTTAAAAAGTTAAATATATTTGTCTGGAATAATTTAGCTTTATTATCTGTGATAAATCTGCCTCTGTTACAAATGCACATTCACATCATCCTGTAAACAGAGAATTGGAGCAGTCAGTATCAGAGCAAGCCTGTATGCAGTTCACCTTTCCAAGTAGCTACTATTGCTAAATTTTTGTAAATTCCATTTTTAATGTCTGTTGATTTTGAGTTAAGATTGTTTCAACAAGAGACTGTTTAGAAGTTGGTGGATTTCATAGAGTTGCTTGACTGTAGGAAGAGGGAATAGCAGGAAGCAAGCAACTTGTCAATACACATGTACTTTTAAAGTGAGTGTTATATATTTTAGTTGCACACTCAAGACTATGAAGGGTAAGTTCTTAGGTTGCAAGGTCTTTTATTTTCAGATGAGTAATAAACATATCAGGAATTTTATTTATCGTGTAAATTTGCTGTGTCCGCCATTGTCTTTCAATAATAGAATTTAGTCGAAACGAAACAAAGGACACTGCATATCAGCATTCGCTTCGTAAATTTTTGTTGATATTGTTTTCGAGGATGAACATTATTTTAAAAAATAATAATTTGTTATGTCTAGATACTGTAGAGAAGGAATGAAGACATTCTTTGTAGTCAGTGGTTGCTGTTGCTTTCTCAACGTTCACTCTTTTTGTCTGTTCCAGATTCCCAGCTTAAAATGTGTACAAAGTATACTGTGAAAATAGTCATTGTAAATATATAGATTGGTTTGGAATTAAGTATATTAAATAGTGTTGTCATCTGCAGTGTTACAGTATTCTTTGGTTATTGTTCCAAAATTATCCTAGCGAGACAGGGAAGTAACACAAGTTCAGAGTTACCTGGTTGATGGGGTTCTGGGAGTTCTTCTACTCCCCAAGCCCGGCCCGAGGCCAGACTTGACTTGTGAGAGTTTGGTCCACCAGGCTGTTGCTTGGAGCGGCCCGCAGGCCCACATACCTACCACAGCCCGGTTGGTCCGGCACTTCTTGAAGGAAACAATCTAGTTTCGTTTTGAAGATGTCCACGGTTGTTCCTGTAATATTTATGATGCTCGCTGGTAGGACGTTGAACAACCGTGGACCTCTGATACACACACACAGATATACAAGGGGACACAGGTGGAAACTGAGTGCCCAAATGAGCCACAGAGATATTAGAAAGAACTTTTTTTTAGTGTCAAGAGTGGTTGACAAATGGAATGCATTAGGAAGTGATGTGGTGGAGGCTGACTCCATACAGTTTCAAGTGTATATATGATAGAGCCCAATAGGCTCAGGAATCAGTACACCTGTTGATTGACGGTTGAGAGGTGGGACCAAAAAACCAGAGCTCAACCCCCGCAAACACAACTAGATGAGTACACACTGATACTCTGATAGAGTACAGTATTTGTTTTAGCCATGAATTCGTTTAAGATCATTTCCGATGGAATTTTTGGTACAATTAGTCTCGGCACTGGAGTAGTTGTGGTTTAGTTTAGTTCATTTATTATGCACCCCATACCCATCTTGTGGGCGGACCTTAGTCATTGGCATATGTCAAAACGATTCTTTTGTTTATCCCTTCACCAGGAAGTGATAGAGGGCGGAAAGGGGATTAGAGGGTGTATGGGTGGGGATAAGAAGGTGTCGTGGGTTCAAGTTCAAGTATGTTTATTGAGATAAGCAATAAATACATCTCGAAGGGATAGAGTAGCTTAGGCTATTTCTACCCCCCTCTACAAGTCCCTCAAGGGGCGCACAAATTCAGTGAGTACAAATAGACATATAACAGTACAAGAATCCCATTTAACATTGCATACAGCAAGTACAGCATATAATTGTTACATTCTTGGGGCAAAATTCTTGTAGCTCCTAAGTATACCGTCTATTATACCATTATCACACATCCAAACAATTTGATGTGGTACTGTACACTATTTATTTCCTTATTTCTATATTTTTCAATAAGGTGACACTCTAATACATAATGTTCTAAGGTGTGGGCGTACGGCATACTACATAATTTACACTCCTTATCTTTTTCACTGACATCAACACCGTATTGCCAGATATATTTATATCCTAATCGTAATCTCATGTAAATTGAATCCTTCCAAGTAGACTTTCCTTTACCATAAGTGAAGGACGAATTTGTATTTATTATTGAATAATTCTTAAGTGTGTTACTACTGTCCACCATTGCCATTCTCTTTATCATTTCTTCACCCTCCTGAATCACCTTGAGTCTTGTTTTTATTTGTTTCAAGGTTAACTGACATACATCATCAAGAGTTTTTTCAGTGGCTCTCTTCGCTATGTCATCAACTACCTCATTCAACAGTATTCCCACATGTGAAGGGATCCACATGAATCTTACTTTATACCCAGTCTTTATCCCCGACCCCCCAATAGGTTAGGCAAAATTCCTTTCCCCCGTTCCATCCCAAATCCGTATCCTGATCCCTTCAGAGTGCTATATAGTCGTAATGGCTTCGCGCTTTACCTTGATAGTTCCCCCACCCCCCTGAATAATATTACGAGAGCAGTATTTACGGGCTATTCATGCCCGTGCCACCTCTTGGGTGGCTTAATCTTCATCAATCGAGAGCAGTACGTCCTAACCAGACGTTATATGATGATATCCTGAACAGTTGATAAATAAAAGTAATTGCGGAACTCCAGTTATCTAATACTTATCATAAATGGTATAAAACCTTATCATAAGCCAAAGGATTTGTAGATCAGTGTTTAAAGGGAATTCGGAAGTAATAATAACACAGCTGATGCCATATCTCGGCAAAAGAGAACACTATCAACTGGCAGGTCAACAGTGGCCATAAGATACAGCTTACGCCATCTGTTGACATCAAATTACACCTATAACAAATTACCCTGCAAAATACAACTAACGCCATCTCTATTTTTTCCAACGCACTATAAATAGCCAAACAGCAACCCATAAGGCGGGTTGTTGTGCTCGGGTAGGAGGTTCCAAGCTCCGCCCCAAAATGGTATGGGGTGCATAATAAATGGCATATCATTGGTAGATATTCTTTGTTGACATTCACACAACAGCCAATCACAGGAAGGGATCAGCTAAAGGCTCCATCCACTTAATAAATCATATTTATTCAGCACACCATCCTTGCTTATGATATTCTGCTTCAACTTTAATCTACCTAAAAAGTGAAATGTTAAGTATTTAACAGTATTAATATAGTGATAATTAAATACTGCAGGATGTAACGAGTGTTACAGAAACATGGGCTGGCTACCTAACTTGTGACGTCATCAGTGGGGATTGCCTCGCACACATAATATCGGCGATACAATGCCTCCGCCCTCTTATTGGTCTACATTATTCAGTTAGATGGAAATTTCTGTCTTGTATAAAACAGAAATTGTTATTCTTTTGTACAACAACAAGGTTATTGAGCAAAAGGACGTATTTCTTATTTTGCATTTTATTCATATAAGCGTTGGCATTTCCCGCAACAGCCAATCACAGGAAGGTATTTGTTGGAAACTCTGCCTTCAACAAGTTGATTCCTAATGAACTCTAACAATAAATTCGTTTAATAAACGAGTATTTAGGGTCAAGCTACAGATGAACATTATAGGATAACGGTGTTTTAGCTTGCAGCTTCGTTAGACAGAATCCCTGGTCTTAATTTTAAAAATAAAGAACTAGAAAGCGTATTTTATTGCTAACTTTTCGAGAAATAAATCCGTCTCATATTTGGGAACATTTATGCATCGATTTTTTGGCTTAAGTTCTTATCATAATCCCTTTTGCAATCTCAACACCATCTGGCTCGTATCTTGTAACTATCTTCGTTACTTAGCCTCAAAACCTTACATTTGTCTTACATATCCTCAACAGTAGATAAAGAAAAGTAATTGCAGAATTCTAGTTACCTAATACCAGCATGGTATAAAACCTTATTATAGGCTACCTGAAGTGTTTAAAGTAATAATAATACATTATTATTAATGTAATAATATTATTAAAATAATAATAATACAGCTGATGCCATCTGTCGGCAGAAGAGAACACTATCAACTAAATACAACTAACGCCATCTGTTGCTTTTCCAACGCACTATAAATAGCCAAACAGCAACCCATAAGGCGGGTTGTTGTGCTCGGGTAGGAGGTTCCAAGCTCCGCCCACAAGATCTGGGTATGGGGTGCATAATAAATAAAATGGTGGCATATCATTGGTAGAAACTCTTTGTTGACATTTACACAACAGCCAATCACAGGAAGGGATCAGCTATAGGTGCCATCCACTTAGTAAATCATCTTAGTTCAGCCCACCAGTCATGCTTATGGAATTCTGCTTTAACTTTAATTTACCCAAAAAAAGTGAAGTGTTAATTATTTAAAGTGTTAATAAAGTGATAATTAAATATTGCAGGATATAACAGATGTTATATAAAAATGGGCTGGCTACCTAACTTGTGACGTTATTATTGGGGGTTGCCTTGACACAAATAATGATACACTGCTCTGCCCTCTTATTCCAGTAAATTATTCAGTTAGATGGAGATTTCTGTCAGGTGCAAAACAGAAATTGTTGTTCTTTTTCACAACACCCTTGTTGTTGTGCACAAGGACCTATTTCTTAGTTTAAATTTTATTCATAAAAGAGTGTTGGTATTCCCCGCAACAGCCAATCACAGGAAGGTATTTCTGGAAGCTCGGCCTCCTTATGGACTCAGCACATCGCTCTAGCTCATGGCTCGCTGTTTCATCTCTTGTATATATTCGAACCCCAGTTGGAAACAGACCCAACTATAGGATGGGTCAGTAGTATCGCGCTTCCAACTTTCGCCCAAGTTGGAAAAGACGAACGCTGAAAGAATATTGTTGAAAACATCTTGATAACTGATTAAACCAAAATTATTTATTAGTCAGAAGAAAGACAGAAACGTGATCTATATGTAAAACCTCTACCAGACAAATATTTTAAGTAAAACCGAAGATATTTGTAGTTGTATAAAAGTGGCAGTTTTCATCGCTCGTCAAACTCGAAAACCGCAGCATTCATCTCAGAACCATGCCTATTTCACGCAGATTCCTTAATAAACGTAAGAGTTTTATATGTCACAAGAAAGACAGATATATAAGCTTCGTTCTAAATACCTTACCATGGGCATATTTAAATTTAAAGCGAAGATACGTGTACTTTTATAATAGCCGAGCTCCGACTCCGGACTGTAGCGAGTAGATTATCCCAATAATATACTCGCTCCAAATGCATTGTTAATATTCCTGTCAACCTTTGGAGATGAATGAGGTGAGGCGTTGCCTGGGCAACACGGTGAGGTGTTGCCCGAGCATATAAGCAGCGGTGTAGCGAACATTGGCCAGTCTACTTTCAAGTGTGGTCTAGAGCAGACACTTGCGAGATACTGTACCGACGCTCAGTGCGCTCAACTCACACCAAAGTATCACCTGCGTACTTCTGTATATTCGACCAAATATATATATAGTATCTTAGTGTCTGTGTTTGAAATGGCGGGGTCACTGGCCGTTAACAGTCCCCGCCGAAGTAGTTTCCCGACCAGGAACAAGGAGCCCTACAGTTGCGGGTATATTATTGGGATAATCTACTCGCTACAGGCTTTAGGGATAGGGATGATCATAGCTTTTTTCCATTTACTGGGAATACTGCCCTCTTTATAACTAATATTAAAGAGGTCTAAAAGTGGGTTTTTCGTCATAATGGCAAGTTCATTAAGTATTTCATAAGTTACTCCATCCTCCCCAGATGCGGTAGATTTCCCAACTTTAATCGCCGTTATTAGTTCTTCTCTGGTAATACCAGTGCAAGTGACATCACCACTGTTACCTGCTATAAGTATAAAATCCTTTCTTAGATCTTTCCAAGAATCTAATGACTCTCTCTCGTTATAGCGGGTAATGAACTAAGTTTGGCAGCTTCCGCCCATTTATTTACAAGACCATTTGCAATTCCTTGCTGGTCTGGATGTGCAACAAAATTGTGCTTTTTACCCCTTATTTTATTTACGTCTTGCCAGATTTCCTTCAAGTTTCTGTTACTCCCAACTTTCTCTGCAAATTCCTGCCAATACTTGCTCCTAATTTCCTTTCTCTTCTCCCCACACAGCCTAGTCAAGATTGAAAGAAGTGAAAAAATCATCCCATTTTGTTGCAACTGTCGAGGCAGCCACAATGCTGGTTCCTCTCTATGCCCCATGAAGCCTCATCTGAAAGAGACTAGAACGGGTCCTACAAGCAGGATAGTTGTATCCTCGCAGCAAGGAAAGCATTCTTCCCTTCCTCAGTCCTACCATTCCTATTCCAATCCCTGTGAGCTCTCCTCACTGTTAATGTCCACCCCTTAAGCATCTTGTCATGTGTATAATTTTCTTTTCTGGGGGGATGCCTTTTTATACTAGATGGTTTCCGGTTCAATGTTGCATTAAATACATCTATCTCCTTAATTAAATCTTCATAAAATGCTTCTGCCGAAACCGGCTTATAAGTATCATACCAAGACTTAATATGGCCAACAAGACCCCTTAATTCTCCCTCATTAAACTTTAACCTTTTCCTCTGAAGGCAGGCATGCTTTTTATCTAGTTTAAGCTGTATTTGTAATGCAAAATGATCACTTAGAATTTCATCCACAGTAAGACAATTCCCATCTATGCCCTCAGCATTTATTAAACAAGCATAATCTAATCTCCCTCCCCTCAAATGAGTAGGAGAGGGCTCGTTCAGCAGTTGAACATCTTCATGTTCCTGCAAAAACTGGTACCATCTGCAACCATTCCTATTTGCTTTACCCCTTGAACCTAAAGCTGGATGTCTGGCATTAAAATCCCATACCACGAGTGTATCTTCAGAAAAGAAGGAATCTGGCAAGTATCGTAAATCAAGGGAGCTATCAGAGATGTATAGATTAATGAAATTTAACTCTCGGTCCTTTAATTGTATCCGCAAGTTAATACTTTCAATACCTCTATATCTCTGAGGGATTCCAGTTATCTCGGCAGGTATGGTACTTTTGACATAACATGAGACCCCCCTAGTTCCTCCATCAGCATATAAGTGAAAGCCTCTATAGCCATTTAGCCTCAGTATGCTACCATCCCTATCCCCAGTTTCCTGGAGTGCTACTATGTCAATATCCTCTCTAAGAGTATAATAGTGTACATCCACCGCTCTAGTTTTTAATCCATTAATGTTCCAAGATAATATTCTCAATTTACTTTCATCCATGATTAATAATAAAATTACCTTTGCCCTGTCCGTCACATTCCATGAGATACAAGAGTACCTTAGAAACTTCCTTCCAACACACACTTCCAACGTAACATTTTTTCTTTCTCCTCACCTTCACAACTACTACTAACATTGAAGGTAATATTTTTCATATCTATTTTCTTTGTTATTTCTGTAACCCGTTTTACTTTAACCGTTCTTTCACCATTTGTCACAACAGGAGGTTGAACACCGCTAACACTACTAGAAAGTGTATTCTCCTGACTATCCTCTATCATCGTTACCTCATGCACATCATTACTTTCTTCTACGCACGTTTCACTTTCCATTTCACGTCTCGTTTTACTTTCAATTACACGTCCTGTTTCACCACCGTCTTCACCCCGTCCACCTTCCATAGCCAATTTTTCCAATGCCTCAATCCTCTTATCTAGTTTTTTAGATACTCCAAAATTTGATTACCAACCTCAGAGGTGACCATATTGTCCTGAACCTTGTCGTCACAAGGTTTCAGTTTTTCCACTACATGATGTACTTTCCCTAAGCTCGCCTTTACTTTCTCCGTCCCTTTTTCCCACACATTGATCATAGGGGCTGCCGTTGGCTTCCAACTGTTTCCTCCATGTTCCTCTTGCACAATTTTTCCTTGCTGCGAGGATACAACTATCCTGCTTGTAGGACCCGTTCTAGTCTCTTTCAGATGAGGCTTCATGGGGCATAGAGAGGAACCAGCATTGTGGCTGCCTCGACAGTTGCAACAAAATGGGATGATTTTTTCACTTCTTTCAATCTTGACTCTACACTCTCGCGAGTCGTGTTTTTTCCCACAATACCGACACCTGGTGTCAAACTGGCATTTCCATGCCATATGTCCCCAACGTGAACACTTCATGCACAGTATGGGCTCCTCAACGTATTTTGCAACGTTCCTATAGCCTAGTCCTTGCACAAAAATTTTCTCCGGCGCCTCACCCTTTACCAAGGCAACAACCTGGCTTCGTTTGTCACCACGAACACTATTCCTCTTGGCCCAGACAACATTATCATTGTTAAGAAGAAGACAGTCAGGATCCAAATAAGTTGGAAATTTGAAAACTATGATCTTTGTGTGCAACATACCTTCTTCTGGAGGAACCATCACTACATTCTCAAAACCAACCGTCGTGAGGCGTTCCACGGCCTGTTCAGTCCCAACTGTTATGTAGGGCCGGTGAAGACCCTCCTTGAAAAGTGGTTCGTATTTCAAACATTGTTAAGCTAGACGTACCGTCCACTCTAGCTTTTGGTGGAAATTCAATTGGCATGTTGTAGGGAACAACAGCCTCTTCCTTCTTGTCTTGTCTTGCGTGTCTTGAGTCTTGCTGAGTAGGGTCTCATTCTTTGGTCTCTTTGCAATCTCATCGTCACTCTCACTGTCTCGCTGTCTGTTATTATTTCTCCGTTTCTTTTTGTTCACTACTACTTCAAACGGTCGATTATCATCTTGTCTGTCCTCCTCACTACCACTTAGGCATACCGCCTCAGCCATTTCTTCGACGCTGTCAATAATCGAGAACAAATGCACAATATCCTGTATCACCACGTGCAAAAACGAAGAGTGTGGGGCAATCCTCCACCTCCCACCAATCAGCGGACGCCAAGAGCGCCAACCTAGCGACCGCGCACAACCGTGGTCTGGATACAACTGTGGAGCGACTTATCCAAGATATATTGTTGTCTGGAAAGTGTTTGTTGGCATATCAACCTTCTGTACACAGTGATCCAGTCGTCGCACTTCTCTCCTTAAATGATCGCAAATTTAGTTTATTATATTAACAAGTAGAATACGTATTTCTAATAATATCTAACATAACTAGCCAGAAAATATTTAAGACTTATTGAAAAATACATGTCTGGAAGTTAATTAAATCGACTTCATAGAACAATAGTGTTGGTCTATACTAATCGTTATTCGTTAGTATGCGTTCGCTACTTAAAACATTTACTGTACTGATGTAAAATCTCCCATGTCTCTTCGCACATGGAACACCGAACCTTACACACTCTCTGATATATTGTTTAATTAATAGAGATTCACTAATAAAGCTTATAATTGTATGTTATCAAAAAGGCATAGATAAAGTCGTTCTTACGTTTTAGTCACAGAGATTAGATATTAGTAAAGTTCATT
This sequence comes from Procambarus clarkii, assembly GCF_040958095.1. Classification (NCBI taxonomy): domain Eukaryota; kingdom Metazoa; phylum Arthropoda; class Malacostraca; order Decapoda; family Cambaridae; genus Procambarus; species Procambarus clarkii. The sequence continues at coordinate 9,987,611 of NC_091241.1, read as the reverse complement.
TTATTCAGGAAAGTACATAAATAGTCGATTTACAAACATAATATTGGATTTATAGATAGAACTAGTACATACAATACCTAAAGCCACTAGTACGCATAGCGTTTCGGGCATATTATTGAGAGAGGAAAGATATTTATATTTAAGCAATTTTTTTTTTTACCGACGCTCTCCCTATTGATGAGAACTACAACCTAATGAAGATAAATGTTAATTTTATGTAGATACTGTAATAAACGAAAGTTTTTAATGTCATCAGAGAAGCAGAAATATAGGCAAATTTTAAATCCCTTGTCATAAATATAACTGAAGTGAAAGCAAAGATATATGCATTTTGATAGTTACAAAGACAGCTCTTTAACACGGGTGGAACACGAACAAGGGGAACTTAGTACCCAAATGAGCCACAGAGATATTAGAAAGAATTTTTTCAGTGTCAGAGTAGTTAACAAATGGAATGTATTAAGCAGTGATGTGGTGGAGGCTGACTCCATACACAATTTCAAATGTAGATGTGATAGAGCCCAATAGGCTCAGGAACCTGTTGATTGACGGTTGAGAGTCGGGACCAAAGAACCAAAGCTCAACCCCTGCAAGCACAAATTAGGTGAGTACAACTAGGTGAATACAGCTGAGGGGCGGGACCAAACAGCTGAAGCTCAATTCCCTACGCATAACTAGGCGAGTCCATAGGAATTACCGTTTGTCCTGGCGCCATCTATGTTTTGACAGCAGTACTACTAATGTTCCCACGTTATGTGATGATCGCTATACGGGTGTTACGGTCAGTTGCTCTTCTATATATGTTTATGGACAACGTAGGTGATTTGAGGCAATTTGCGGCCAGAGTGAAATAGTATCCACGCGGTGAGTGATGGAGGAGGATATATACTGCTGTGTACTCGACCAGGGGGTGAGAGGTAAGTTATATCGAACAATTATGGGGAATAGATGGGTTATTTTAAGCGTAGAATGTCAGGTAACCGGTAACTACACAGATGGGGTAGTGTTTTTTAAGTCTTTATTTACTAAAGTTGAACATTACATTATGCCTTTAGCTGAACAAGTCTACTGGTGGGGGAAGTAGACGGGTTTTATGAAAGTATTTTACCTAAATATTTGTATTTGGTTAACTAGTTCAGCCGTTACCAGGGAGGGTGTTCCTTTAATCTAATCTAAAAATTCTAGCTGGACAAAGTGATTAAATAAAGAAATTGAATAGAACGAAGTGGTTTGCCAGGGTGCTTAACATTTAGTTTAGTTCACTTACTATGCAGCCCATGCTTAAAGAATGCAAGTTTATCATTTATCTACGGAATTTACCGTAGTTTTACTGCATTTAATATACTGTTTTTACCCAATTTAATTATGTCGGGGTAAAGGCCGGTCGTGGAAAGTTCCTAATATAGCAAATTTTAAAGGAAAAGTTTGAGTTAACTTTAACGCTTAAGTTAGTGACCAATTAGCTTAGTCTATTGTGAGGAAAGTTACTAGAATCTAACATTGCAAGTGCCATTTCTTTTCTCTTTTTGAGAAACATGACTAGATACATGAATCGCATAGTTTTATTACCAAATGTTCATGGATTAGGTTGCATAGTTGAGGAAATAGTGATGGGACAACAAGATACTTAGTGTGCCATTTAAAACGGCAACTGTTAAACTGGTGGTACAGGTATGAACAAAATAACATCGCTATGCAAATAACTTTTTAGTAATATTCACTGTTCACATGACAGGTTGTGGAAGGTCCTGGCAACAAAGAGCTGCAGGAAAATACTTGCAGATCTACAGTAAGTAGTGTTGTGTACATTGGAATTAGAGGGTAGAAGTTAATTGCTAAAAACCTATTAAATATTAGGGTATGGAAGTCTAGGCTTAGGCTAGTGGGTACCATATCTGCAAGTTTAGTCCTTTCAGGAATGTATTGAATAGAATGGTATGTTGAAATTGTGAAAATTGTAATGTGGGGCATTAGATCTTAAAACAGCATAGTTGAGGGCGTTTTATTAATAAAATTTTAATGAAATATAAATCTTGTTTAGTTAATGTTAAATGTTTGTTAAATAAGCTTTAATCTATAAATGTATAACACTGTTAAGGGTAATCATGAGTCAAAGTTAATGGCAGGAAAAGTTTTGTTCTAAGTGATGGTATTTTTCCCTTGAAAGTAAAAAAAATATTCAATGTTTACTTTAGCTTGGTTTTAAATTTATATAGTTTTCCAGAATGTGGTTTGGAAAGTCAAGTTCCTGTCAGTTGGAAGAGCTAATTCCTTCACCAGAATCAGATGAGTTGTAGTAAAGGTTAATCTGAATAGATTTGCATAAAAGTAAAAAAATGGTAATAACTTAAACAATATAGCATTGGCTAAAGATAAATGTAAATTGCCATTGAGGTGCAGTTGTGGATACTTATGACATTTACTGAAACTTGGCAAATTGATGCCATATATATTTATATTTCTAAATTAGATCTTTACTACTGCTACTAGAATATGTAGGAAAGGTAAATTCCTTAAAGAAATTTTTTCCATCTGAATTTGTAAACTACAGAAAGATTGGCTTTAAATCTAAAAATAATTTGTTGAAATATTTTTCAGGTGAAAGTGATTATGATGCATGGACTGGCTTGGAATGAGGCTCCTTTACTCTGCAAAAGTAAATCTACAAAAGTGGGTGAGTTTGAATTTGATGTTTTAGCTATATCAATGACCTAATCTTAATTCTCTTATCTAGTCCATTTATAGGTGTGTAACCATGTCCTACTGTTACAACCCACAGGGGATGATGCAGTTTGTACTGATCCTACCCCATTTCATAAAAGGGGACCAGGCAGTCTTGCAGATTTCCCTGGCTTGGCTTTTTCAGAGCTTTGCTCTACTACCCATCTAATAGATGGACTAGATTTGCATAGGTTTAGGGACCCTTAAAAATGGTTACATTGTTAATTCTCACAGGGCTTGTTTGCTGAATGGGTGGATGCATCTAAAACTTTAGTGCCTGGCATGCATTGTACAGTGCTTTCAGTAAAGCATATGTACAATGTTGATGGCACTAAAGAGGTGGATGTAATGCACCCATTTGGGGAAAAAGTCCTGCACTAAAATCAGAGGAAGGGATAGGCAGTGCTGCGCCTATGTTAAAAGATAGGCTGTTAGGATTTTTTGACTTATTATTTGGCATTGGTGATAATAAAAGTAGTGTCCCTGTTTAATGTTTTTCTTTTACAGGTGATTATCTCTGGAGTTGTCTTTGCCTTTTGGATCTTCTGTTCATCTAGGAGCATCTGTCCCACAACCTGAAACAGTAATAAATATTAGATTTATTATAAATACTATATGTAAAACTTATTAAATAAAACAATTTTAATGAAACTACTTTATATAGCTTATCCTAAAATTATTTATTGTTTACTACTATTGATGCAATGTTTAAACATCTGAAATCTTTTTACTTTGAAAAATACTTGGTAAAATTTACACCTACTGTATTTGTAACTTGTTACATAGGTGCATGCAAAATGCATTGAAAAGATGTAAAAGTGGACTACCTATTCAATTTACATAAACTAACAAATATTGCAAATTAGTCTGAAATATTAAAGTGAAAGAAACTTTAGTCAATATTTTAGTTTTCATATTTGAAAGTAAATTTAAAGCTATGCAACACCTAAGCTTTGTACAAATTATGATTAAATTAACTAAAGATCATTTAAATTTACAAAACATTAGAAAAGTGACACAAGCATCTATACAACATGGTTTTCACAAAGTCTTTGGTAACTTAAATTTAATCAAAGCTCTTAAATGATTTCTGCCAAACTCTTCAGATATTCTGAAATATTTTACCTAGATTAAAACCATCATTGTTTGAAAGGGCAAAACAGATTACTGTTTTACTAAAGTTTGACCTAACATCTGCAAGGTCCTGAAGGAATGGAATTTATTTTGTAAAACTTTGTTTGCTAAAAACAAACCCTGCCTAATGAACCTGCTCATTTTTTTTAGAAATGGTAATTGCAACATTACCAAAGGCCATTGTTTTAATAGCCAAAGTACCAAATGAAAGACCAAGAAGCAACAAAAAATTGGTTACGAGGACCCTTTCATTTGTTAAGGAAATGACGGAAAAATGCTGTCATACCACAAGGGGTCTTAACTCTTGTCATATACATCACTAACATTAATCTAAATATTACCAACCACAAAAATTGCTGATAACGTTATAAAAAAAAAATATATAATATTGAGGCCTTAATGCAGATCTCTAACTCTACAAATAGTAACAAGACTGGCAATTTCTTAATATAAAACAGAAAAAAGCTAAGACCTTGCACGTGAGCCAGAACAATCCATATCACAACTACCACATTAAAATGAAACAACAATGAAGGTAAGGTAATTACCAAAAGAAGGCACCAAACTGGGAAGGCCATGTAGCACTATCAAAGTGCGAAATAATCAGAGGGCACCAAGAATGCCAATTCGAGAACAAAAACGCATAAGGCGAACGATATCAAAAGTATCCGATTCACCTAGAATTCTATCAAGGGACAAGTGACTGCGAGGGACTGTCGGAAAGCAAGACACGCTCGTCCTGGAAGTCAGGACATTCAACAAGGATATGCACAACTGTAAGACGGACAACGCAATTCGGACAATAAGGAGCAGGGCGGCGCTCCATTAAGTGACCGTGGGTTAAGCGGGTATGACCAACCCACAGCCGTGCCAAAGCAGTGTCCCACCGCCGGTTACGGTGGTAGGAGGAAGGCCACGGGGACACACTAAGTTTGAGAGTACGCAGCTTGTTACCAACAACCCTGCCAACAGGGAAGGATAAAAGTCGGAATAAGGAATAAGTCCCATCTCCTTTACGGGAGATGGGACAAGAACCGATAGCTTCCTTAGCGGCAGCATCCGCACGCTCATTGAAACACCAATATGGCTGGGAACCCAGCAAAACTCTACTGATTTAAATTTACTAGAAATAAGAAACAGCCAATGTTGAATCTCAATGACCACCGGATGGACAGGATTAAAGGACCCTAGAGCCATGAGGGCACTACGAGAATCAACTACAACCACAAAGGAGGAATGAGAATGAGAAAGCAAGAGACAAAGAGCATAGAGAATAGCATAAAGTTCTGCCGTAAAGACGCTAGCCTCCGAAGGGAGGCGACACATGTAAGTACGGTCAGGAAAAACAACAGAGTAGCCCACACCATCCGCAGACTTAGACCCATCAGGGAAGATGGAAATAGAGTGGGAGTGCGAAGAAAAGTGCTCAAGGAAGAGGCTTTTCAGAATTGTAGGAGGGGTAAAGGCTTTAGAAATACAAGTCAAGGACGTACAAAACTTGGGAACGGGGACTCTCCACGGAGGTAATGAAGGAACAATACGAGGAGAAACATTAGAAATATGAACAGAAAGAGAATCCTGTAAGCGAGATAACTGGACAGAAAGTGGGAGACAATGAAGAGGAACAGGAGGAGGAAAAGTCAATGCACGACAGAGGCGAGAGGAAGGATGTTGGAAGGACCGCGCAAGATAGCGAAGACAGTAGTGATCACGGCAGTCCTGAAGAGAGAGAAAGCCAGTGTCAACATACAAACTAAGGGCGGGAGTCGAACAAAAGGCACCAGAGCCGAGACGCAACCCAGTATGGTGCAAAGCATCAAGACGGCGAAGAGTAGAAGGAGAAGCAGAAGAGTATGCAGGGCAACCATAATCGAGTTTAGACAGGACAAGAGAGGAGTGCAAATAGAGGAGCGTGCGCCTATCCGCTCCCCAAGAAGTATGGGACAAAACCTTAAGGAGGTTAAGGGCCTTAGAGCATTCAACTCGGAGGCAACAGATATGGGCTGACCAAGACAAACGAGTGTCAAAGACTAACCCCAAAAGCTTCGCGGATTCCCTGTACACAATGAGATGACCATAAAGCAACAACAATGAAGTAAAGGTCCTTTCAGTAAGAATCTATCATTCACTGAAAGTTGCTGCAGTTAAAAATAAAAGAAAATACAAGTCCCTAGAAATAAACAAGCAACCTTCTTGACTAAGGAAAAGAAGGTAGTTATTCTACTGTATAAATCTAAGTATTCACTTAGATAACTGTATCCAAGCATAGAGGTTCCCCCCCCCCACTTCCCTTTCAGAAAAACATCTACTTTCGAAAAAGTTTAACATTGGCCAACAAAAATGATTCCAGAACTAAATTGCCTAATACTAGGAACAACTGAGAGCCATGACAAACACTGCAACCCTCTCCTACCCCCAAGTCTTATGCTATTTATGATCCAAGGTAATTTGAGATACTATACTGTACTTCCTACAGACGAGTCTAGTGAGAGGGTGATCTCCTGGCGATTAAATTGAAACACGATACAGGTGTCAACGAACATCAGTCAGCCCACTTGTCAGCACAGTGGATAACTAATGACATCATAATCTGCAGTGTTGTATGCCTCCCTGTGGCCATTTAAATCAATAAAACACAGGGTTGTGGCAATGTTTACAGCATAAGGCAAGGTATAGAGGAATCCTGGAATGCCATGTAATGTGTAGTCCTTAAATGTGCTTTAGGCAACCAAATTGAATAACAACATTTCTGGTGTTCGGCTATATAATCCGAGTTTCTCATTCGGTATAATGTTTTAAACCTAAATAGGAATTCATTTTAAAGGTCAATTTATTTGGAAAGTGCTAACCAGATTCCAAATTACTGAGCTCTGAAAGTACTACAAGGCAAGTTTAACCGAATTAGTGTTTGCCTATCCATACCCCCATGAGGTATGTGACAACACTGAATAAAGAAAGGGTCTTGGAGCATTCACCGTGCAGGTATTTGACATGACCAATATAGCCAAGTGTTAAAGATCATTCTAAGCAGTTCTGCACAATCCATATACTATCAATTAATATAATTGTACAATGGTGCTTGGTGGATGATATTTCCTATTAAAACTCATTGGACAACTGTTTGTATTAGACATTTTAAACCTACAAATGGTAGCCCTAGATATCGCACTACAGTATTAATTACAAGATGAACAATGTAAAATCAATACCACAACAGCAAAGGATGACGGCTTTTCAACAACCGACAAACACGCAGGTCTAACACCAGCCATCCCGAGAGAGGACGTCCCAAGCATGTACACCCCACAACTTTACATCACCTTTGCTACCTCACGCGAGCACGCAACAGCATGAGGATGCCATACTCCCAAACCAACTCCATGCACTTTGAGGCTTTAAACACCCCCAATCACCCCACTGCACCTCTCAGTCGAAGCTGTAGAAGTTCAATTTTAACAAACTATGCATCCAAAACTCCATTTCTTGCATATACATTTTAACAACTCAACATTTAAAAAGTTGATTTAAAAAATCAAACACCTGAATTTTTCCCTAATTAAATTTACTAGGGAAATGCACACCAAGCCATGAAACTTACAATGAAGATGAACAAACTACACACAACTGTCACCAAACTTCCTCCACATACCACCCCCCTCTCACTCCTGCCCTCCCTCCTTAGGTGCTCTGATTGGCTGAGCACCTGAGCCACCACCACTCACCTCTTGTTGTGAGAGCCTAAAGCATGTTTGGTTGCATTTTAAAAGTTCCCGAGTGTACTCGCCTAATTGTGAGTACCGCCTGCCCGGTTCACCATTTTGTTTTTCAATCTACCTCAATTTACCCCTTTACAGTCAAATATTATGCAAAATTCTGTTTAAGACTTGTCCCTTCTTAACTTAAATAACTGCTTTGGCCATCTGCAATCTTTCTAGGTGGGTAACAATGACTCTTGAGGCCAGAAAGGACTTATCAGACGGCGATCATAACAATACGGTACACACACAAAATCACAACCCGATATACACCAAGCAGAAAATCCACTGGAGCTGAGAGGCGACGTAAACCCTTGCCCAAGGCACTGGCAGCTGCATACTCTACCACAGTATATTACTGACTTTGTAAAAGTCTTACAACCGGATTTCCCCATAAATCACAGCAAGTTTTGAGGCCACTCCTTGAGTCAACGTCTTACGTAAGACCTACAAGCACTCGGGTGAAGGCTGAAGCAGTTCAACACCATATGCCCCAACTTCAAATACACAGTTGAGAGGCGGGGCATACGGTCTTGCTTCACCCTTCACTTTACCCTTCACCGCCGTACTTCAGGGGTTTTATTTAATACTTGGACTGGCTTCAGTAGGGCCTCCAGACTTTCTGTGGCTTCACAAGTGTCACGTGAATCCCCTGCATAGCAGTGGAACTGCCTTTTCCCTTCACCTTCAATGCCTCTGCACTGGAAGTATTATACATCTACACCAGCCCAGAAGAGTCATCAGTCCTGCCACCTCTCCATACCCCCCAGGGCCTGGCACGGCCTGGTACGACTCAGAGGCAAGCCGGGCGCCACTGCTAACTGGCAGTTTGTCCCCACAAACAAGCAGTTAGCCGCCTTCAACCGACAGTGGTACAGCTCAACACAAAGGCACCGCCAGCCACAACGAGCAGTTTGCTAGTTGACCAGATGTCCACCTCGTGTTGACACTGGATGAGTCATCACCGCAGGACTATATAAAGAGCGCTGCCTCCCTGGAGAGGCAATCTCTCCCTTAGTGCTCTAGGATCACCTTCGTGTCTCTAACCCGTCGTCCGCTTCCAGCCAACGTCGTGTGACTGATGCCATGGTGGTATGGTAGCTGTCTTCAGAACACCAGTATATCTTCATACGTTTATTCATTGCTTATAGTTTATTTTTTGCATTTAAGGTCATACTAACTTGTTCACCTTTGCATTACATGATAGTCAAGTATTGTCATGTGTTATTTTTATTCATTACTATTTCAGTAAATTGTTTAATTATTTATTTGATAATTTTCATTTGTTTCCACCTGCAACTTACACACTGCAAGGCCAATAGCAGCATTTCTTTCATTTATGTGAGGGAGAGCCATACCATCTTGGTTCAGTATAGCTGTGATCTATCTTGAGATGCTTTCGGGGCTTTTAGTGTCCCCGCGGCCCGGTCCTCGACCAGGCCTCCACCCCCAGGAAGCAGCCCGTGACAGCTGACTAACACCCAGGTACCTATTTTACTGCTAGGTAACAGGGGCATAGGGTGAAAGAAACTCTGCCCATTGTTTCTCGCCGGCGCCTGGGATCGAACCCAGGACCACAGGATCACAAGTCCCGCGTGCTGTCCGCTCGGCCGACCGGCTCCCAATACCGGTGATACCATAACCCGTCACACAAGATATCCAGTTGTAAGACTTTTACCATCAGTGGTGGTAGAGTATGCAACTGGCAATGCCTTTGTTACAGGTTCGCTTCATCTCACAGCCCCAGTGGATTTTCTCACACACATTTGAATACATGAAACAACTTTATTTGATACATTCCAAACCAAAGTACTGTACAGTACAGTAATTATCAAACCATCAAATGTGTGGGATAATCATAGTGCGCTAAATATCACTAACGTCGCCAATACAAGAACAAAAACACGTACGGCGAACAATATCAAAGGTATTGAATTTACCAAGAATTTTATCGAGGAACAATTGACAGTGAGGGATGGTCGGGAAGCAAGACACGTAAGTCCTGGAAGTCAGGACATGTAGAGACAACGGTTTGGACAATAAGAAGCAGGGCAGCGCTCCATTAAGTGCCCGTGAGTTAAACGTGTATGACCAATATACAACCTCGCCAGAGCCGTTTCCCACCACCGGTTACGGTGGTAGGAGGAAGGCCACGGGAACACGCTACTCTTAAGAGCACGCAGTTTGTTACCAGTAACAGAAGACCAACAACCCTGACAACGGGCAAGAATGGGGAAATGAATAACTGGGTAAAAATCATAATAAGGAATACCTTTACGGGAGATGGGACAGGTGCGGATAGCTTCCTTAGCGGCAGTGTCCGCACGCTCATTTAAGAACACACCAATATGGGTGGGAATCCAGCGAAATTCCACTGTCTTAAATCTACTGGAGATAAGAAACAGCCAATGTTGAATTTCAACTACCAAAGGATGGACTGGATTAAAGGATTCTAGAGCCATGAGGGCACTGCAAGTGTCAACTACAAACACAGAGCAGGATTGACAGCGAGAAAAGAGTTGATGAAGAGCATAGAGAATAGCATAAAGTTCTGCCATGAAGATGCTAGTCTCCGAAGGCAGGAGACACAAAGGTGCAGTCAGGAAAAACAACAGAGTAGCCTACACCGTCTGCAGACTTAAGACCCATTGGTGAAGACGGAAATAGAGTGGAAGTGTGAAGAAAAGTGTTCAAGGAAAAGGTGATTTAGAACTGTAGGAGGGGTAAAAGTTTTAGTCATGTGGGTCAAGGCTTACAGAATTTAGGAACGGGGACCCCTCCATAGGGGCAAAGACGGAATGACACGAGGGGAAATATTGGTAACACAAACTGAAAGAGCATTTTGTAAGAGAGACAACCGTACAGAAAGAGATAGGTGGTGAAGGGGAACAGGAACCACAGGATGGGTAAAGGTCAAGGCATGACATAAGCAAGAGTGAGGGTGCTGTAAGGACCGTGCAAGGTGGAGAAGACAGTAGCGATTGTGGCGATCCTGTAGAAACAGGACGCCAGTTTCAACATACAGGCTTAGGGTAGGTGTCGAAGGAAAGGTACCAGAGCTGAGCCGTAACCCAGTATGATGCAGTGTGTCCAGATGGTTAAGGGTAGAAGGAGAAGCAGACGAGTAAACAGGGCCATAATCGAGTTTAGACAGAACGAGAGAGGAATGTAAAGAGAGGAGCAGTGTCGATTAGCTCCCCAAGAAGTATGGGACATGACTTAAAGTTAGTTAAGGGCCTTAGAGCATTCAACTCGGACGTAAAAAATATGGGGCGACAAAGACAAACGAGTGTCAAAGATTAGCCCTAAAAGCTTTAGCAGATTCTTTGTACAAAAGGGGATGACCCCTGTTACCTAACAGTAAATAGGTATCTGGGAGTTAGCTGTTACAGGCTGCTTCCTAGGGGGGTGCGTGTGTGGGAGAAAAAAAAATTTAGTAGTTAACCACTGAACTGCTCTGTCTCCAAATAACACCCTGGTGCACAACAAATAAATTCTTTCCAAACAAAATTTTTCTCTTATATTGTTAAAATGCAGAGTCTGATCACAGGGAAACTAAACAAAAAATATTGTATGTGACTTACTTTAGCTGCGATGGAGCTGGGAAGTTGAGCAAATTATGGGCGCTGAGCGTTGGAGCGATGGGGGTCTGTCGGCCCCGCCACCCCGTGCGACGGCAGTTGCTGCAAATAAAATGTTGCGCAATTATTTTGAAGTTTCTCATTCATTTCTTCCTTTTTTTTACTGTAATATTATTTAAAAGTGTGTAATTTGTGGAATTTATATAATTCAAAGTATAGAACTATGCTCAAAAATTATGGGCCTCATATATCGCTATGCTCAAAATTATGGGCCTCATATATGCGACATATTCTACAATCAAACAGTGTTTTTGCTGTTATTACACTATATACACACATTGTATATACACATCTACGTATGTATTCACCATAACGATCCACTATGTTGGTATGGTGAGCCCAAAAAACATGAGTGAGCTGCCACACCCTGCCAGTCCTCCCTCCCTCCTCCAACACATTACTCGCCAACATTCCTCCTCCCAAAATACTGTTATTGTGTTTATTACACTATTTACACACGTTATGTATAAGTATGTACATGTTTTATTCATGTACATACGTACATACTTGCCATCTCCTCACCTCTCTCTCTTGCCTACTTAATGCTCTTGCTTCCCTCATCTCATCACAATCGACTTTATAATGGTCCAGGACGGATCGAAATGTCGTCGTCTATTCAATTTCCAGTGTGTGGTTTGGTCAACAATGAAATCTTCATGCAAGATCTTATAAAGAAAACCCCTAGAACGAGTTTTGCAGATACGAAAGAGTTTAAGGTGAGTAGGGGATGGTTTGAGAAATTTTGAAAAAAAGACGTGGTATTCATAGTGTTGTGAGGCATGGTGAGGGTGCCTGCTCAGACAAAGTAGGGGATGAAAGATTTGTTCGTGATTTTAAAGATTTTGTAGATACTGTATTGATGGATATATTCCACAACAAGTGTTTAATTGTGAGGAGACATGGCTATTCTGGAAAAAATTGCCGAAGAGGACATATATTACCCAAGAGGAGACGTCACTGCCCGGACACAAGCTAACTTGGGCTAACTTGTGTCAGGATAGGCTAACTCTTGTGCTGTGTGGCGATTTGAAAATTAAACCCTTGCTCGTGTATCATTCCGAAAATCCAAGAGTTTTAAAAAATATATAACGTGCAGAAAAACTGTGATGTAGAGTGGTTTGCCCTGCCATCAAAAAATATCTGCAAGAGAAAAGTTTGACACTAAAGGGCCTGCTTCTCGACAATGCTCCTGCTCATCCTCCAGACTTGGAGGATGCATTGTTGGGGCCACTTTTTTTTTTGGGGGGGGGGGGATATTCCTGCATGGGCCCTAAGTTTCTGGCTAATGAACCAATGACATGAAGGAAGAGTTTTCAACCTACCTTGTGTTAGGTGTGCAGGGGTCAATAGGCTGAACATAATGTCAGGAGCCATCAGGAGTCATGATGGTCCTGTCATAAGTCATGATGGTCCTGTCATAATGTCAGGAGTTTGAAGAGGCAAACACAATTGTGACCATCTTCATCTCTTCGAACTATCCTAAATGCTCTCTTCACCTGTCTGACCAAATTGGGTGTCCAGACCACCTTTGAATCTGAAATTGTAAAATTAATAGTAATTTCAGAATATTCAGTCCATTTATACTAACAAAATTATATACAGTATACTGTAATTGAAATTTTACAGAATGATAAAGACAATTTAGTAACTTTGTTAAAATGCACATGGGGGAAATACATGAAAATAGGTTAATATGGTTTGTAAGGTTGATGGGAAATGTTTATTACTTTTATGATTTAAAAGATGTATAGCCCTGATACTCCATCCTGGGTGCATTCCACCAGGTAATGACCACAGCAAAAGTTTTCCACGAGCTCTATTGTCACACAAACTTTTCACATTTTCAAACTTGATTCATCTTTTTTCCCCTCGTTCCAGGGGTTTTCTTTAAAAGGTCTTCATGCAAATGCCTTGGTTTCTCACAAATGATGGCCTCTGAAATGCTATCACCTGCTAACTCTTTGTTGTGTATCCAAATTAATAAAAACTTTTCAACATCCTCAAGTGTTTGTGTTCTTTGTTTCGGGATTGTTGATATGCCTTTTGCCACTTTAACGCTCATAATGTCCTTTTTCTTAGCAAGTACAGTGCATATTGTTGACATAGATTTGTTATACTGCCTAGCTAGTTCAACAACCTGTGCACCGTTTTGACGTTTATGAATGCTCTCTTGTTTTTCCTCTATGGTCATTCTCACATGTGTTTTCTTGGCTTGAACCTTACCACTGGCTTTCTTGGGACTCATGGCAAGATATATAATAACAAATTTTATGTTCAAATAGCCAATAATCCCAAAACAAATGTAATGCTTTTTAAAGAATTCAGGCGCGATAGTTACTAGGCAGGAGACACTGGTAAACTGAGGTGCGATCACCATGCGTCAGTAGTTAACAGATGTAATGCATTAGGCAGTGATGTGGTGGAGGCAGACTCCATACACAGGTTCAAATGTAGATATGATAGAGCCCAGTAGGCTCAGGAATCTGTACACCAGTTGACTGACAGTTAAGAGGCGGGACCAAAGAGCCAGAGCTCAACCCCCCACAAGCACAACTAGGCGAGTACACACATATTGGAACTGTTCATTTAATGTTTCATACTTTTTTTTTCATTCCCTCTGTATTTGTTCCCTATTCTCAATCTCTGGATTTAATCTTTTAAATGCAGCTTGCTCTTAATAAATTTATAAAAAAGGCCTGGTTCTGTTTTACAGTTATTACATTCTTGTAGAGCCACTAGTACGCGTAGCGTTTCGGGCAAGTCCTTAATCCTATGGTCCCTGGAATACGATCCCCTGCCGCGAAGAATCGTTTTTTCATCCAAGTACACATTTTACTGTTGCGTTAAACAGAGGCTACAGTTAAGGAATTGCGCCCAGTAAATCCTCCCCGGCCAGGATACGAACCCATGACATAGCGCTCGCGGAACGCCAGGCGAGTGTCTTACCACTACACCACGGAGACTGCAGTTGCAGTTAATATGTGTAGCAATAATACTTAAATATAGGTACATATTTTCCTTCCAAATAAATAGCATGTAGCTGTACTGCTTTAGTGATGTTTACCCTTGAATAAATCTTCTAGTTCCAATAAAGATAGAAATGCATAATCATTTATTAGCTAATTTCATCCCTTGTTCTACTAAAGAACTAACACCTAGGGAGCAGTATCATGTAGAACCTTATCACAAGAAGGCATTTTCAAGCATTAATAACTTGAGCACTTTAAACTTTGGCACAAAATTGTGCCACTTCTGTAGCCACAGTAATTAAAAGCATGCTTGTAATAACAAACACCAATGACAGGAATGGTTGAGCACTGTGACAGTAAGCACATCAGTGTGAAAAACGAGCAGCAAGAGCTACAAAAGTGCATGCAGAAAAGAACATGGAACAACTGGGAGTGTAGTGTGTCGTGACAACATTCTCCATACAGAATAAGAACAAATAGTGTACTGCGCATAAATTTTAAACACTATTAAGAAAACTTACCAACATTGGCTCTCTTTTCACCATAAATCACTTTGCCATCAAATTCATCAACTGGAACTTTCATTTCTTGATCGACCTGCTGGATGGTCACTCCCAAGTGCTCTTCAATATCAGCTAGGTACTAGTGGTCCAGATAAGAAAAAGATCACTAGTGAAATAACAAGGGTGTCAGTCACAGCCTAACATTTAATTCACATTATAAACAAAATATTTTGAATGCACTTCAGTGTAAAATGTGATTCTCAATGTAGTGATGGACCGAGGCTCTTGAAAGGTAATATTATACAGTACTGGTATTTTTCCATTGTATACATCTGTCACTACCCTACTATACTCATATGAACAAACACTGCCTAATCTTGCCAATTTCTTCCAATCATTAATTCTTTATTCTGGCTTTTCTAAAGCAATAAATTACTTGTGTAGAGGAGGAAATGTATATGTTTATCTCTCAGAATGTTCGGTAATACGTTTATTGCTTGTGATGTGTGTATGTATGTATTAACACGATGTACTGAACGGGGTGAGAATAGCTTGAGCTACCTCATCCCTTTGTGTGTATTTTACCTCAATAAACTTATTTCAATTTCAAAGCAATAAATGGTTCCTAAATCTAAAATATGGCATTTTATTACCGATTCACACATACAGTAATTTTGCGTCCTAGGCACATGTAATTAAATTTATGTTTGAAAGGGTAAAGGGTGCCGTTTACACTGCAGAGAGAGAAGCCAAAGTTTATTCAGATAGCTTGAAGAATAAGATCAGTATGACACCCAGAAGCTACAGAATATCTGTAAGGAGTGATTTGAAATACAGTAAAGAGGCCTCTGAGATAATGTAATTGGCATTATTGGTGCTGCAGAAGTATGTAGATTGAAGAATTTGTGCCATGAAGAAGTTATTTACTGTTAATACATATTTTAGGAATAGGGGGACACATACACTGGGAGTTAAAGTGAGGAAAAAAGAAGAAAAAAAAGAAGAGATTCAAAATAGGAGGAAAAAACACATTCAAATTACAAAAGCTGTTAATCACCTGGTGCACTTGCATCACTAAGGGGAAGCGCCAGAGACATACAAGTACTTTACTTCCTAATCAGAATTTATCACTTTTAGGCTCTAATATTTTTTTTAATACTGTATCAGTTTTAGACTAGAGCCTTTCAAATCTTTAAGTAGGCAATGATGTTCTATATATATCAAATGTGAAAGATAAATACGACAAAAAAATCTCTTGAGGACTAACCTGTGGTTCGTTGTACCAAACGCAACAACCACCTTCCGTTGTCAATCGCGTGTTAAAACAGTTACGCCCACGAGTTGAACACCACTCTCCATGGTACCACACCTGAAACAAGAGAAGAATATACAAAATTGATACTCTATTTTTAAATTTATCCCTTGGCCTTTAATACTGAACCTCGTGAAACACTTATCAGGAATGTCAAGGAACGTGTTATTTCAAGGATGTTCTTCCGAAGTCTGATTAGGGATTGGTTATAAGACAACAGGATCACAAAGAACATTGTGTGAGGAGCATGTTCTGCAATTTCCAATTTCAGATTCACTTATAAATACATGCATGACAAATATTAAAGAACTTGTTCACGACCTTCGGGAGACCAAATTGAATTATGCAGTAGCATTGAGCTCATCTTGAAAAGTACAGCAATTAACTGGAAAAAATGTAAAGACATGCAGCTAAATGGCTTCCAGAACTGAGAACCAAGAACTACTAGGAGAGGCTACCAATTAATTGGCTACTGGGGTTCAAGGTTCCCCGTGGCCCGGTCCCCAACCAGGCCTCCTGGTTGCTGGACTGGTCAACCAGTCCATGTCCCAGCTGTTGGATACGGCTGCTCGCAGCCTGACATACGAATCAAAGCCTGGTTGATCAGGGATCCTTTGGGGGTGTTTATCTAGTTCTTTCTTGAACACTGCGAGGGGTAGGCCCATTAAACCCCTTATGTGTAGTGGAAGAGTGTTGAACAGTCTCGGGTCTCTGATGTTGATAGAGTTCTCTCTCAGAATACTTATTGCACATCTGCTTTTCAATGGGGGTATTCTGCACATACAGCCATGCCTTCTGGTCTCGTGTGATATTTCTGTGTGCAGATCTGGAATCAGCTCTAATATTTTCCATGTATAAATTAGTATGTATCTTTTCTGCCTGTGCCCTAGAGAATACAGATTTAGGCATTTTTAGTCAGTCTCTGTAATTTAGATGGTTTATCGAGAGAATTCTGGCAGTGAAGGATCTCTGCATGCTCTCCAGGTCAGCAATTTTCCAGCTTTAAACGGGGCTGTTATTGTGCAACAGTATTCCACTCTAGAAAGCACTAGCACCTAGAAAAGTATCATCATTGGTACAGCATCTCTTGTTTGAAAGGTTCTGTCATTTTTCTTGCAATTGTGACTGCTACTTTATTGTGTTCTTTATAAGTAAGATCTTCTGACATGATTACTCCCCAATTCTTTATATTCCTTTTATGTTCTATGGTATGATTTGACTGCATTTTGTACATGGTTTCCGTTTTGATATTTTTTATTTTCCATAGCGAAAAAGTTGGAACTTATCTTCATTAAATACCATATTTTCTGTGGCCCATTGATTTACATCAGGGTATAGGTTAAATATACCAAAGCTAGAAGACAGAAAAGAGGTGATATGGTCACTACCTACAAAATTGTAACAGGAATCAATAAAATTGACAGAGGAATTCTTGAAACCTGCCATACAACTTCAAGAACACGAGCTCACAGACTTAAGCTAAGAAAACAAAGGTGATGGAAAAAATATTAGGGAGTTCTCTTTTGCAAACTGTGGTAGATGGTTGGAACATGTTAGGTGGTGGTGAATGCCAAAACCATCAGTAGTTTCAGAGCTTCAAAGTACTAGGATGACTGGACACCATGAGCATAGCTCTCATCCTGCAATTAAACTTAGGTCATTTCTAGACTGACACTATTGTAAGGAGACTTCAGATTTTCCTGTTCCTTTCATACAACTGTCACATATGAAGGAGTTTTTTGGAGTGTGCACATAAGAGAGTATCCAATGGAAAAGTATTCAATGTTGCAAAAAGCTGCAACATACCATAAATTACATTATCATTCTTCCTCTTTAAATATTAACCAAGCTACAACAAAAGTCTACATGCGAGACTTTACACAGGTTACTTAGGTTTAAGGAATTCATATTTACAATAGTGAAAATAAGCACAGCGAAAGCCAATGTAAAATAATGTTAAGTCAGGGGCTATTACCAGTTAATAAAGAATGCAAATATTGGTTTAAAACTCTAACCTTCTCTGGCACAGCAGCAACAAGGGAGATAGCTAGACCCATTCTCTCTGCTCTACCCACATGCCCAATACGATGAACATAGTTGCTCTTCTCATCTGGCAGTGTCACATTGACTATAAATGGCAGTCCTCCAACATCTGCAGCAAACATTTGGATGTTTTAACAATATCCTCATATCCTCAGGCATCTTTTAAAATATAGAGAATTTCCCCAAGAGAAAACCAATGCATGCAACGAAAAGAACTTACCAATTCCTCGAGCAGCTACATCAGTGCATATAAGGAACTTCACTCCACCATCCTTAAATTTTTGGAGATTCGCTTTGCGTTCATTAGGCTTGCGGTCACCATGGAGACACACACACGAATATGGATTGCCTCTGTTATTGGCCCCTCCTCCTGTTAAAAGTTTTGGGACAGTCAGGGTTTAGTTTAGCACAATGATAAAGGATGACAAATGTTCCTATAAATCAACTACAGTATTTTAATTAAATGAAGCACTAATCTCATACCACTCTATGGGCTCCATAGGCTCAATTTTAATTATACTATATTTCATGAGACTATGTATTATGAGGAATATTTAACCTCACTAATCAACCAAGGTCATTTCATCAGCAGTATACATCAACAAGGACCAATTTTATGTATAGTCTAAGATTTTAAACTCCAGCAGGTAGAGGGGCTTGCATCTGCTTCCTCACACCACAAGTAACCAGATGCCATCTTGGGGAAAAATCATGGACACTCCTGGCTGTGAGGGGCTCAGTAGTGAAAGAGACCATGAATGGTGCATACAGTGGTAGTTCACAACACCACCATGAAGCTTGTGCCTACAGCATCACTTAATAACATCGAAATAACTTAATTTAACAATGATCGTGTTATATAGATGATCCTGACAGTGTTAAAGACTTTGTACAAGGTTCAGATATCAGTGAATCCAATGCTGGCTATGACATTTACAGTAAGAGAGACAGCCACAGGTTAGTGCACCTATGCATCAGTAATGGGACCTCATGCTCCTTTAGAAAAAGAACATGTGAAAAATTATTCATATTCAGGATTTATTGACCAGGTTTCTCATAAGAGCACTGTTTTGGCTAGTGCTGTAGTGCATCAGGTGGCACTTTGCTTCGTCATGTGCCAGCAGCAAATGAGCATGTGGGACTATGCTGTGGTTGTATCTACATTAAAAGAATATCATCCACTGGAACTGCTTAGTGGTTCATAATATTGCATTAAAATGTAGGTATACACACATAATGTGTATATACATTGTAATAACTGTACAAATAATACATATTAGTGTTCAAAGAATATAATAGTGTGCATATTAGTAACAAATACATGTGTATTTGTATTTATTATACATGGGTATGTGCAAGATACCCATGTATCTTGCCTTACGGCTACCGTGTGTTGGTTCCCAGGATTAAAGTCCTTGCGGGCTTGGTCTCCGAACAGGACTCTTGGTTGGTGGTCTGATCAACCAGACTGTTAGATGCAGCTGCTTGCAGCCTGACATACAAATCACAACCTGGTTGATTAGGTATCCTTTGGAAGTGTTTATCATTATGACCTCTTATGGTGTTCTTTTGAATACCACAAGAGGTCATAATGTGTTACCATTCTTGATGAATATGGAATTCCAGAAATCATGGCCTGGCACAGAGTGCACGAACTGTCTATGGCTACTTCAAAGTCCAGAGGTTAATTTCACTCATGTCATTGATGTCATCTGTGAAAGTTCCATCTCTCTTGCATAGGGGTTCCATCTCTCTTGTTCCATCTCCCAATACTAGATGTACAATAGTACATTCTGCGTACATTCATTCTGAGCAATAATTCAGTAGTAGTTTGCAGTATATAAATAATAAAATAATACTAACAGCCCAATGCATCATTGCCCTTGAAAAACTATGGTAAAAGCATTCAAAATATGAATAAACTGTATTATGTTCAATGCGTGCTGTTACAACTTCATGTAAAATATGCAGGGCTAAGCTGAATTTGGATCACTGGTTACTAGATTACCACGCCCGGAAAGGGAGCCGATCGGCCGAGCGGACAGCACGCTGGACTTGTGATCCCGTGGTCCCGGGTTCAATCCCGGGCGCCGGCGAGAAACAATGGGCAGTGTTTCTTTCACCCTATGCCCCTGTTACCTAGCAGTAAAATAGGTACCTGGGTGTTAGTCAGCTATCACGGGCTGCTTCCTGGGGGTGGAGGCCTGGTCGAGGACCGGGCCGCGTGGACACTAAAAAGCCCCGAAATCATCTCTAAGATAACCTACCAGAACTGATTAGTGGATCATATTAGTGTATGTAGATATACTGTACATAGAATGTGTATGCAATGCGATAATAGCAAAAACCAGCACATTTTATTGTTCATAGAATATAATACTGTGTGTGTATATTAGTGATACAAATGTGTATTTATATTCTGCATGTTTTATTATAGAAATTTCTTAAGTTAAACACTGTTGCATAATATAGCTGCAAAATACCAGTGAATAAAATCAGTAACACTAAAATAATGTAAATGTATTTTTGGCAACTCATGTCACCCAGGGAACCTTTATGCCTGGTAATCTCATCCACCAATGTCTCCAAATTGTGCCCGAGATATTTCTTCTTTCGACCACAGCCAAAGTAAACTAAATGTTAATTATTATTTTTCAGTGATTATTTTAACATTAAAGAACTTTTTTTTTCACACCATGGAGTTGTTACTTGTATAAGTAACAGGCACACAGTGTAGGGGTTTAATCTATTTTTAGATTTACAAATTCAAGACACCTACCAATTTGATTAAAATAGCGCTCTAAATTGTCACAATCCAACTTAGTGCGGCAGAATATTAGTGCTTGATCCATTTTGTGTGTGTCAATAGCCTTAATGCAGTACTCTCCTTTCAGCAGCTTCACCGCCTCACTTAATGTCTCTGAAAGGAGAAAAAACAAAACAGCAATGAATGTAAAGAAATGCCTCTTTCCGGTAGATGTCCAGTGGCCCTCCTGAAGCTATCTCACCGAAATTGCTCCGTGCAAGTGGATCACACCAGTCACGGAATTTGTTTGGACATGATTCGATATTCAATAATGCTATACAGTATTCATAATCCTATATATTCATGATCATAATGTTAAATTCAAGCTATTATTAACTACTGGAAAATATTATCAAGTATTGCATTATTGGGAGAGTGAGTACTACATAATACTGTAATCTCAATGCTAGAAGGGTATGAGATTAGCGCTGCAATTGAGTGGTGGACCGGAGCACTAAAGTAGCAATCACCAATAGAACAACAGCAACAGAACTGAGTAGGGAAGTTAGTTGAAGGCAGGGGCCAGGCCAACTGGTCGTGCCGATCGGTACTAATGCATAAGTACAAGCCAGCTTAAGTGAACCTCAAAAAATATTCATAGCTCATAATGTGAAGCAGCATATTACAAACCATTAAAATTGGCAAATGGTATCTAAATACATATCTGAACAAGCTAAAGAAAAATTCTGGAAACCAAACTGAAAAGCATAACAAATTAAAACATTAGAAGCACTTACACTACAGTACTTTCAAAAACTAAGACACATTCTCAAATATTAACTGTAAAGCTTAGCCTTGCACTTTTATTTGCTTACCAGGTGTATTGTTCCCAGGTCGTACGCCATCCTTAACATGCACGCCATCAGTCTGCAGATGGCGACGAAGATTGCTCCAGCTACTATCCGTTCTGGGATCAATGGTTACAACAACGTGGTGGACAGTCTCGGGCACAGCATCTTCCCCTTTAAGATCTACCCAGGTCGGGAAGTGCATCAAACGTTCCTATGTAAAGTTTTTCTATAGTAAAATTCACTGGTCGGAGCAAAATTATTTTAAGGTATTGAAATATCTGTACTCTATTTGGAATTCAGAGGCTCTAATATCAAGAAAATATTCTTGGTAAAATTATTATTTTTTTCTTCTTTTTACAAATTTTTTGTACATCTCTTATTTATAGACACTAAATTAAAAACCAAAATTAAAAAAATATTATACGATAAAAGTTTTGGCTTCAACATGTACACCCTTATTTAACAGACTAGTAGCTACCAATTCTTTCAAATAATCTGCTATAAGAACTGATATAACAATGATTAGCAATACAGTACATTATATTCATACTGTACCATTTACAGACAATTCTATTTTATCAGTTAATAATAACATTTAAATACAAAATATAGCAAGTACTGTACTTCTGTTCATTTTTTAAGTAATCTGCTTTAAATACATTTTCCATCTCCTTAATACAATCAAGCAGAATTTCAACATTTTTCTACAAATTTCTGGAATAAATAATTTAAATTGACTTAAATAGTGCATTGCAAGTGCATCGTTAGGTGCAATGCACTTGCACCATCCACACACAGGATTCTTAAGTTCAGTGTCTAATATCAGACAAGGTTGCTCCACTACCACTATGTTCCATTTTCACGAGGTTGGAAGGCATCAACACCAAGAAAACATGGAGGCGTATATGAAGAGATAAAACTTGTTACAGTACACATATTACACAATAAATTAACCATACTTTTCACAAAACACAATCACAGAACATGAATGACCACACACACCAGTAAATCAATAGCAGCAATGATCCACAGTAGTGCTTAAGTAGGTATACAGAGCTCCTTGTGAGATGCCAATTACTGCAGAAATACAACAACACAAACTTCCTCTTCACAGGAAGATGATGGGATGACATGCAACCCGTCCTCTTAAAAATAACGTCACTTTTCGCTCGTATACGCGCTATGGCCAAAAGTGGACGTAATTTGAAATGAAATTAACTCACAAAAGTGACGTACTGTCCTGTTTTCTGTTTGAGTCGTCCGGCTTACTCGGTAAGGTTAGAAGAGGAGACTTTCAATTAACGTTTTTCATAACGTTTTGAAACTTTATGAGAATTTCCTGCCCACCTAACCTACCAGAGGACCCTTAACTTACTGTTGTTGAAAAAAAAAAAAGAAATCCCAAATTTTCATTTTTTTTTTTTCATTTTCATATAACTGTACGTCCATTTTCGGCCATACGGGCAAACAGCCAAAAGCGACATTTTTAAGAGGACAGGTTGTGAAATGAGGGAAGAGAGGGAAGGAAGTAGCTGCACTGATGCCTTAAAGTCCTCAAGTGAAATCTGCATGGAAAATTGGTAATGATGCTGCTCCTCTGTGAAAGGTTCTCAAAATTAAGTTTCTATAGCTCTTAATGACAGCTTTAAAGCAGGTGGATGAAATGTAACATGCCAGAGTTTTGTCATCATCATCCTACAGGCTCACCATAGCCCGTGCTGCTTGGGACTTTTTGTTCCAAGTAGCGAATCTTGAACATCAACATCATCATCCATACTTGGGTGAAACATATGGAGTTGTAGCAGTGTGCGAGGGGTGAGATATTGTGCAGCTGAAAGCTTTACTGTGGATAGTAGAAGACTTGAAAATGAGTAAACTGAAGCAAACTGTAGTAGAAAGGATGACGAGTGTGTGATGTAGGAAGTACAGTACTAGAATCTGTCGTTTAAATATTTGATGCGTGTAATTGGAAAAAAGTTTCATGCAAATAAGATTGAGCAAAGACAGAACTGAGGGAAGGAAATTGACTGGTGGAATGTAAACCGTGCCTATAGTAAAAGCAACATACTAAATATTGTACTATATTTACTATGATATTATCTTTTCTTCTATTTCTTTCAGGTAACACATTTTCAGCAGCCTTCCAACATGAATAGTAAAGCTTTAAACTACTGAATCTCTCACCTTCACCACTTCTGCAATTACATTCATAAAGTCTGATACACAAATTCCTAACATGCACTTATGATTCAATCTACAGTATTTCCACATTGAAAAAGAGAGCATTAAGTAACTTTGAAGTATTAAAGACACAATGTCATATTATATATATAAAATATGTATACCTAACCATTAATAAAATGTCACCCTTGTACAAAATATTCTTTATGGAAACTAATTGATACATTAGACAACATTCTTTCCACTCCATATATGCTTGGAACACACTAGTCATGCTATTCACTTTGTTAATTTTCACTTGATTATTATATAGTATACCATAATCTAAGATAATTCATAATCCTTAGTCTTAAGACATTGCACCGTTGAGAAGGCACAATTTTCCTTAGCAAACAAGTGTTACCAAATAAGGGTTCAGAAACTTACTGCCATGCGCTTCACTTCAAAGGAATGTAGGGTGGCAGAACAGACCACCATCTGGAGTCTCTTGCCTTCAGATGTGATTTTGGGTATGGAGTTGTAGATGTTATTGATGAGACGCTCATGCCCCTGCAGTACCAGTACACTTGTATACAAGATAAAGTAATTACAGGAAACAAAATATGGCAAGAAATTTAATGCAATAAATGAAAGTCAACAAAATACAATAATGCATCAAGTTACCTTATAAATAAATCAGCTGTATATTTAAAGTCATTTAAAAAATATGACCAACCTTTCCAGGATGAAATCTATAAAAGTTGCCCAACTCTCAAGTGCCCATTTACTGATAGCCAAAGACGCACATTAAGGAAATGTGTAAATGTTCCACGAGTAGTTGACTTAATACAAGAAATCGAGTAGTCAAGAGTTCTTAGTTTTTTTTCTAATTCATAAGGCAAGCTGATGATACAGTACTTGAATTTATATCAGGTATTCCTACATATTTACTACCAAAATATAAAAAGTACTTTTCCTTGGATAAAATCAAACTTACCTGTTTAAGAAGTCCATCAGCCTCATCCAACACAAAGAATTTGCAAGACTGGAGAGAGAGTTGTCCTGTATTAATAAGATCTTCCAAGCGTCCTGGAGTACCGCAAACAATATCCACACATGCATTGAGTGCTGCTATTTGCTCCTTCACGGGTATACCACCAACAACAAGAAGGTCACGAACCACTGGATTATCTAGATGCTTACGAAACATTTGAACCTGTTTTAGGGTCTGTTCTGCGAGTTCTCTTGAAGGCTGTTAAATTATAAAAACTTTTGTTTGCATTAAAAAAAAAATGGTCTGCTTTTGGAACTTGCCACTTCTATCTAAACTGTTTAACAATTCACATAGCACAACATACTACTTTTAGTTTGAATCTTCATATTGTATGTATCCAGGATTTAATGAACAGGTTAGTTTAAAAGCAACAGTGATGTAAAAATGAATCTGTACCGAACTGTATAGGTTATATTGTTAGACATCCATCCAGCAATCAATATAAACCAGATACTGGACAAGTAAATACAGACCAGTCACGTGTTACCATTCTTACCTCAATAATGACAGCGTGCGGAGCATTGTTCTGAAGCTTTTGTGGCTTGTCTCCACCTCCCTTCACACCTGAGCTCACAGTACAGTCCTTGCTGGCCTGAGACACTGCTACGTATCCCGCTTTAGGTGGGTGCTTGAACTCTGTTGCACCAAAATTGAAAGACATCTCTGCATTCTGGAAATCACATAAATTGCTATCATCTGTAACTTTCAAATATCATTAAATTCACTGAAGTTATTCTTGCACTTTATTGAAACTAGAGAGATTTGAGTAAAGAACCAACAGTTAAAAACTGATAGAAAATTCAATAAGAAATTTACTTATTTGTATTAATTTTCTTAATGACCTAGATCATAAATATGATCCAAATTTTGGAGGTGTCACTGTATATATACATGACCACTATACACTTTTGAAATACACCAAGTCCAAATACTGTGACAAATGCATAACAAACCAACAAAAAGAAAAAACTGGGCAAATTTCAGTCTGCCTTAAACCATATCTATAATTAATTAATATCATCATCCAATTATCCACCACTGCTTAAAATACACAACTAACATGAATAATGCATGTACTATACTACCAACCTTCAAAACTACAGCTGGATGGAAGACAGCATTCTTGAATTCACTTCGTAATGTGAAAGCTTTACCTAAATCAGTGCCATTTTTGCTGTAATGCATCTCCATGGCATCCAGGTTGAGATAGCAACCAATGACATTCCTGAGGCCAAAAGATTCACCATAATCGTCAAACTGCTTGCAATTAGACTTTTTTCCAGTGCCTCCAAATCCAAATTACATGTTCCAAGATCTAATGCTGCCTGAAAATATAAGTTGTTTTGGTTGTGAATATAAAAAATATTATTGCATAAAGGCAATTGATAAAATATAACATCTCCCAATGCAGGTGAAAATACAGTACAAACTACAGCAAGCCTTTGCTTCTTGAAGTTTTGAAAGCATTAAATTCGCCTAACATGAGGTAGGTACTTTATTACAAATACGCAAGTAATGGTTTACTCAGCACAAATTAACGTTTTAATTTGTTTTACCAACTTTCTGCATTAAATTCTTGCATAATTATCTTTTCCAAATGGACTTCAATGTCTGTTCCTTCCACCCCCCCCCTTCAAAAAAATATAAATAAAATATTTACTCACTTTCATTACCATTTTGGAAACAATGGCTGTTTCCAGGATGGAGGTGTCAAACAGTTGGGTTTAACTTTACCAGTGTTCTCTTTGGCGTGTAACCATGTTTAATAAATGATATTCAATAGACCAAAATCAAGTCATTTTCCAACCCGTTCTCGCACTTCCTTAAGTCAATATTGACTTATTAAATACGTGCATATGTGACATACTAATTTATTGTGAATATTTTAGTTTACCTTGAAAAGCTTCATAGAAAACACCAACCTTACCTAACCTTCTTAGTATGTTAAGATAAGCATCTTATTGCTTCGTAATTACAAGTCATTTTCTGATATGCAGAGTGCAGCTGCATTTCCCTCAACTATGCCTCGATTCGTCTGACTTCATCAAATATTTGTACATCATCATCAATGGATGTGCTAGTCGATGCATTCAAATATGGTGCCGACTTTCCTGGCAGTTGTGTTGATTTCAAGGATTGAATTTGTTGGTTAATATGGAGAGTTTGGGGCAAATGCTGCCTGGAAGTTTTGTATGGAGAGGCTTGCAGCTATTATAACAGTTTACAATCTTAAACTTGTTTTCATGAAATTTGCTTATGTAAAGCAAGGGCTTACTGTATTATTATTGTTATTATTATTATTACATGAAGATGAAAATACACATGAAAAAATGCAATCTCTAGAACAAAAGGAGTTGTATATAAGTAAATAAGGTTGATTATGATATGACTACTTGTGAAAACTTCACTACAAAATCATACCTACCATAGTACCAGTTCTGAAGCAATTCTATGAATACCATTTTGAAAGATTAATGCAGAAAACTGGCCCTTAGGTTATGTTTTTGGGAAAATATGCACAAGATTTGATCCAAGAAGTTGCTAGAGAACTACACTGCCCCATTTAAATTTAAACTCTTTACACCATAGTAACTTGTGTAATATCAAGTTGATAGGTAATGGCATTAATAAGATATTCAGCTCATTCACCTGTTTTAATAGTACTTATAGGAAGGATGAGGATGATTATACATGTACATATGGGCCAATAGGCTTTCTGCAGTTACCTTCATTCTTATATACCGATGTACAACACAATTAGAAAGTAGAAATTGATATGTTTTCTATTTTCTAATAGTATTTATGATAAATACTATTGAATTTTCACAAACCGAACACCATTTTCTACTTGTGCTGCAAAGACAAACTATCCTAACCTAACCTTCCTAGGACAAATCCGTTATTCAAGGCATAATATAGTATATATGCTCGCTATACTAGGCCTAGGAATATTTAAGTTTGTTTTTTAGCTAAATTTTTTATCTATAAAGTGAATAGTACAAAGTTCTACTATCTAATTGCTTATTATGTCAATGCCTTACAGCAAAAATTTGTACTATGGTGCACAGTCACAAAAACTAAACAGGATGGGTTGGATATGGAACAGAAACCATTTAAAAATATTTAATATAATCCAGTAAAAGTCATAACTAGGTATTCACACTGGGAATACAGTATAGTACAGTACAGTATTACCATTTCTACTGAACTATAAAATATTCAGCAGCAGCTAAAAGAAATTGGAGGAACAAAGGTGCCAGCAATACTGCCTACCTGAGGAGTTGCCCACCCGACACAACACAACCCTTCATCCGACACAACGGCTTCATAGTAATATTTTCCCTTGCCAGTGACACCCTTGGTGCAACGGGCACCCTGCCATGTTTTAGGATCCCGTGACTGGCACCGCAAGCCATCAGGTGTCACGGTCAAAGAAGTTCATCAACCAGAGAGGAGCTATTTTGCAAAAAGAAAAAAGAAAAGAATAATGTAACAGTATAATATTAGAGTAACAACATTTATAATAATACTATTTATATTAAAATTTATGTACAGTACTAGTATATGCATATTTATATTTATGCATACTAAAAGCATTTATAATAATAATTTTCAGATATCAAGTACAGTACTGCAATAAACAGGCACAAAAGAGCAATGGACACTTGCATATTTCTTTAGTAACTTTTGAAGTCTTGCCAAGCTGAATATCCTTAAGTGATTCCCAGACAATTTGTAGGATGGGAAGACAGAAAGCACCAGTCTTGCCACTGCCTGTTTCAGCTGCCATGAGCACATCCCCACCTCCCAAAATAAGTGGGACTGCCTCATTCTGGACATCCGTTGGCAACCTAAGAATGAATGTTACAATAGATAATGAGTTTACTATTTTGCAAGCTTTGGGCTAACATTTCCTGTGTCCACCTAGATGATTACAATCTTTTATACTTAATGATTTCTAAAATTACTAATTAAGTAATGAATGTAATTAAATGTTTGTGTTAGTTCTAGATATACCTGAAGAGTCTATAATTTACCCTTAAAAATTTGCAAACATTTAAAATCCAAAAACTTATAATCCGGCTTGAATTATGACGAAAAGCGAATCAGACCAAAAATCATTCAGTTCAGTGAAGATGCGGTTGATCTACCAGAAACCTCCTGCTCAGAAATTAGCGAAGTAATGAGCAGAATAAAGTACCACATGACAGACTGGCGAGGAAATTACAAGCACATGCAATAAATAGTAGAATACTGTACTGGGACGAATAAAACATTGGTTAAAACACAGTTAAGGGTCATCCTTAATAGAAATTATTTCAACTGGAGAAATCTTGAGTACACTGTACTGCAGGGTTCCATATTGGGGCCAACCCTTTTTGTCAAATACATCTATGACAAATGAGAATACAGTACCTGTATTACAAACCACATTATCAAATTTGCACATGACCAAGATCTATGGTGAAGTGGGAAGTAAAAATTATAATTGAATTAAATGGAGAAAAGAAAAAGATTAAATGAAATCCAAAAGTGGTTGGAAGACTGTCAAATACTTTTTAATATTGAAAAATGCAAGACTTGCATGCGAGGCATAATGCACATCACAACTACAAAATCAACATTATTTTGCAGCAGATTGATGAAGAAAATGACAGAGTCAAAGCCCACTGATCATTGAAAGTTGCACAAGTGGGAACTCCAGTATTAAACTTCTCCAAGTTTTGTGCCAGAAGATGTACACATTGCTACCGACAGATTGAGCGGCATAGACTACTGCACACTACACAAGTTTGGTTACATAGCGGGTACAGGAAGACTTGCAAAATTTATACCCAAGTACCATGTTTACAAGCATGCAAAAAGACGATTAGTGAAAGTCAGCATGTACCTGGTGCACAGAATGCAAAAGTTACCATGTGTACTACTGTATTGAGTGCTTCAATGAATTTACTCATGAAGTACTGAGAGTATTATGGTGTAAGTACATTGTGCATTGTCTCACATTATTTCAGAGTATGAGAGACAGTAAATATTAGTGAAAATTTAACATGTAATATTGACCACTTTTTTGTGGACACATTAGTGACACTTATTATCATTATTAAAACATTACACATGTTCTACTGTGTACACGAAAATATAAATACAGTAATAGTATTATTCGATAAAAATCACAAAAAAAGTATCTGTGGCAACTCGCGGGTCTTGAATCACCCAAGAGATCAGCTTCGAGTCACTCCTGCACATGTGCTCAACATCTTGTGATGACATTGTGACAAATTAGATTTTGTAATTGTTTTTCCATTTACATGATCAGGGAGGCAATTTTAACAACATTAAAAAAAAAATTGGGTATAATTTTTGTTGTGCACCATGAAGTTATCATATTAAACAGCTGCACAGTACATGGGCTCATTTCTTAGACAAGTATGTATAATACAAGTATGTTTAGGGCAAGTATTCACAAATGAAAACATTTATTTATTTATTTATTTATTTATATATATACAAGAAGGTACATTGGGTTTGTGAGAATACATTGGATAGTACAGTAATTACATTCTTGTAAAGCCACTAGTACGCGCAGCGTTTCGGGCAGAAAGAAACATTAAAAAAAAGTTAATATTGCAACCATACTAGTTTTCCATGCAATACAATTTACTTTAAATCTATAGTATTTACAGGGAATATACAGTGCATAATCATATCATACCATACCCAATGAAGAGCAAATAAAACTACTAGTCCATTTCAATTATTTACCAACTATATTTACTCCAGTACAGTATTTGAAACACTTTATTGAGTACAGCGTTACATAATGTACAAAAGAATCAGCAAACTTACGTCCAATTCATCTCTTCTACAGCCTTAGCTATTTCTGGGAGTACACCCATTTCTGAAAAATGAAATAACCGCTGCATTACGTAGGAATGCGGAGGAATTTCTGATGGAGGAGAAGACTTGCACAGCACGATCCGCAGCACAGCGTGCGGAGCGCCGCGGGGGGCCTATATAAGAAGCGAGGAGGGGACAGGCGTTCTTTCTTGCTACAGCCTCGCCCCGCTTCACAAGTCAAAGAAAAAATTTTTCCCACCCTCCTCCCCTTCCAATGGTCAGCGGCAAATAACCCTACGCACAGTCCTATGTACTTTGGCCTTTATTGTTAGTAAACTGGGGGGGTGCAGCGCCGGCCCCTAAGTATTACGCTGTCCGCAGCTACTTACTCTCACTTGTAAGAGTATTGTTAAATTTGTCCTATAGGTGTATTCTACAGCTACTAGTAATTTACCATTTCACATTATGTCTGGGATTGGCGCATTATTTCTGTCATGTGTTAGGCCACTATATGATACTCTATAAGCCCTGATTCTACTTGAAAATTATGTAAACGTTTGCCTTACTTGTACCAATAGTTAATAAGGATTCCGCGTTCTGCAGACCATGTTATATTTAGTTACCGGATATAAGCATATGTATTAATGTTATTAAGTCATTGTAGTCAAGTTATACATGTATTTATGCTGTTGAAAAATTATACAAGTTATCCTGTTCATTAACATGGTCTGAAAAAATTTATTTATTTGTTTCTACTAAAAAATTAAATAAAATAAGTCCCAATGCTGTCGGTGTCTCATTCCTCCGTTATCAGAAATATTATATAAATTTCATAAGCCAAAGTAATTGGTTAGTAACAAAACTTTTAATTATCTTGTTTTAGACTTATGAGGAGGGGGGCAGCATTAGCCCAGAAGAAAAAATGCAAAACTATTGTATTGTTCTAGCAGGTTATAGGTATAAAAAAAATAAAACCACTACAATATTCCATTCATTGCATCATTCAAACTATGTAAATATAAAAAAAGACATGCACTCATCTCTCACTCTAAGCAGTATCCAACTGCTTTTTAAGACCTGTATACAGTGCTATCTCATGAATTGTCCACCATAATCAAATACTGTACATGCACTCCATCCTTACAAACTGCTTCCACCCAGCCACTATTTCCATAACCCATTTGCTGTTCACACTCATTTCCTGCTTCCTCACTAAGTTTGCCCCACTATCATATTGGTCCTATTCTCCTATCCTGTCAGGGGGCCTGACAGCTGGGTGGACAGCGCTTCCGATTCGTAGTCCTCAGGCTCCGGGTTCTATGTTGTTGTTGTTGTTGTGTTGATTTAGGGGCGACGACGATCATGGGATCGGATGCGCCCCGGCTGCCCGATACCGGGAAATAGCGAAGGGATGGGGTCCCTATAGTCTCTTCAGGCCATAGACCCTACAATCTCCTCAGGCGACAAATTTTACAGTCTCTTCAGGCCGCGGACATGACGGATGAAGCGGAAGGTATGGCGAAGGATGTCATGACGGACGTCTTCGTCTCTCGCACCTGCCCCGTCAAGGAGAACGGGAACTGTGAGGCGGGGAATATTCAGCCTACGAACGGAACTCTGTAGTCTGACGCGAGCGCTATGAAATCGAGGGCAGTGAAGTAGAAGGTGCTCCACTGTATCCTCCTGGGTCGGATCCGGGTTCTATCCCCGGTGGAGATGGACACAAATGGCACCGTTTGTTTACATTATGAGTGAGACCAGACACGCCACTCCCCCTGGTAGACTATAATGTCATAACTGGCAACCTGAAGTTAGTAACCCTTGTTACCAGCAGGAGCGCTATTATTATGGCCTCCATATAATGATTGATGTCATTGCAATAATTACGTTCATGGTATATGGATAATTAGATAAAAAAAAGCTAGTTTAATGTGTACACACAAGGGAATAATCATTCCCTTGTGTGTTGCTTGGTTTATTCTGTAGCCAGTAATTATCTATAGCAATTAAGTTCTCAAAATGCAGATGGTGACAGCAATTAGTAAAGCTTAAAAGTATAGGTATCTCAAAGATAACATCCAGGTACAGTAGACAGAAACAGGTAGTCAATTTCCTTACATCTGATGCCTATAATCCACACCCTTTTGATTCAAAATTAGGGTTGCAGTGTTATATTGCAAATATGTCCTGGAGCCCAATATGTGTATTCAGTTTTAAGACATACTGATGATGAAATGTCAGTTTAAAGCTTTACTTTTGCATAATACAACAGTGAAGTATGTTGGAGGATTACTTAAACAATTATCTCTCTTTTATTTATAAGAGACTTCTTAATGTCATACAATTTTATTTTTTGTTACATTACTATAATATACTGAACAAAGCACCAATGGAACAGGATGTCAAGTGCCAATGATTCCATGCAATAGTTTAACTCTTTAGCCTTACAGTGCGTTTGCAATAAGGCCCCCAGTAGCGGCTATTGCAGCTTTTCCTGCAACACCCAAGCCGGCAGCTCCAGCGCTCTGCATCGTAGCGACCTGCAATAAATAATAGGTACTAATTATCATACCATCACACAAACCTGATGGAACAAAGTTCTATCTGTATTAAATCACTAATAAGAATTAAACTAGAAATGAGAAAACAAGGAACTATGGTCTGAATAAGCAGATTAATTTTTTCCATTAACAAGCTTGGGCATACACAGCAATGTGCTGCTACCCTATTCTATGTAAAAGATTACACAGTGTAGATCAAAAACTAGCTATAAGTTCATCTTATATCCCTGTCTCAGAGAATGATTTTTCATATATGGAATCATGAGAGCACATGAAATGTGAGGCTGATCTATTAAAATCTTGGTACAGCACAAGAATATCTTCATATATTCATACAAAGTATCGGTGTACAGTATGATAAATGTAAAATGCTAAACTATAATGCCAATCCTGATCTCAAAAGCTTCATAGAAGGTTGTAACAGAACCCATGAGCACTACACCAGAAATAAATACAGTTTTGATATTCCTAGAGTACGACTTAATCAAACTACAAATGCTCTACAAATCAAGGGACCCAGAATGTGGAATGACCTTCCCAACCATGTTAAAGACTGTACCTCTCTCAACCAGTTTAAGATAAAAACTAAACACTACCTAATAAATTCCCTGTAACCTACCTTACCCCTCTATTGTCAACCCATGTATGTTATTTTTTTCTTAATGAACGCTGTTTGTCAACCTATTGTATTTGTGCTGCTTTTCAGTCATGTTCCCCCCCCCCTTTTTTTTATCTTTATTTGTATTTGTTCTCAACAAATTTTATTCTTTATGCTCAATTAGTGTTAAGTTCTAGATATTAATGTTTTTCCTGCCCGAAACGCATTGCGTAATAGTGGCTTTAGGCATTGTATGTACTAGCTCTATCTATATATTGATCCATTTATGTAACATCACTTGTATGTATGTACCTTACCTGAATAAACATATTTATTTATTTATTTAAAATGTAGTCAAGAGGGAATCAAAACTGAGACACACAAATACAATTAGCACAGAGCCAAGTTAAAATAATTGTGTAACAAACTGACACAACAGAAGGAAAGCGTATAAAATATAATGGAATAATATATAGAACCTCTAGCACTAACAATTGTATTGGAGAATAGATATGTATACCTTTGTACCAGTGCACAATATTCAGATATAATAGATGTAGACATGAATAGTATTACCTGTATTATATTACTATAAATACATCATATAAAATCAAATAAGACTATTTTTAGTATATTCTCCCAGCAATTAAGGGTTATCAGATTCACTAGGAAAACAAAAACAGGTATCTAATTAGATAAACAAAATGATCCAATGACTAATTAGTTGAAAAGACACAGGCTCTCACTATTGTACTTACCAGTCCACCTGCTACTACACCCCCACCGTTGGCAATTGCTGCACTCGACATCATTGAGGCAGCCATTGAACCTGCAGATATCCCTGCAGCAGTGAACCCAATGGCTGAGGATATCAATACCATTATAAGCTTTCAATTCCTATATTGGGTCATGTTTCATCGAAAACAAGCAAATATCTGGAAAGGTTATAAGAATGGGCAGAGGAAAGCTAGTAAAATTTATACTGCAGTATTGAAACAAGTCTGTTCATTATTTTGTTAAAATATTGTTTGATTTATGACAAGTTTGTATTGTACTGGTTAGTTAACATATTTTTCTTTTAAGCAAATTTACTTAGTTCATGTAGCATAGTATATGTGGTAAGAATTGTGTTTATATGTGACAAATCATTGTTATTAATCCCCCCTACCACGAACAACCTTACAATAGACTACACAGAAAACCGGGAACATCAGATACTAAATTGAGTTTTGAAAATTTACCATATGAGAATAAAACATCTGTAGATCACATGCTTATTTATATAAAGATACTCGCTGTTTAGAGTTGTAATTTCATATGATTTCAAATTTCTTTTGCTTATCAAGTAATTATAAGCCTAAAATAGTTTAGGGCCATTTTTTTTTATTTTTTTTTTTTTTATTTTATTTTTTTTTTGAGATATATACAAGAGTTGTTACATTCTTGTACAGCCACTAGTACGCGTAGCGTTTCGGTCAAGTCCCTGGAATACGATCCCCTGCCGCGAAGAATCGTTTTTTCATCCAAGTACACATTTTACTGTTGCGTTAAACAGAGGCTACAGTTAAGGAATTGCGCCCAGTAAATCCTCCCCAGCCAGGATACGAACCCATGACATAGCGCTCGCGGAACGCCAGGCGAGTGTCTTACCACTACACCACGGAGATTTAAAACCAGACATGTACATTCAGCAAGATATTGATAGAAAGTTAATACTAAAGTGATAAGATTGCAGAGCATGGGACATATTGGTTTAAAAAGTACTACAGACTATACAACTAACCCTAGTGATATAAAGTTTATTACTTGTGTAGACTTAGTAATTTTTCAGTTATGCTTACACTGAGTATTAGATCTATTTGGATAATAATAGACTTTGTTCAATATTTAGACAATTAAATGAAATTACCTTGCCCTTTATTGTCCATGCTCTTTTTCTTTGGCATCATATTTTTAAAGCTTTTAATCTTTCTGGTTAATATATAACTAGCCAAAATGAGGAAGAAAGCCTTCCTGCCCTATCTAATCCGTTTTAGGAACTTTAACAAGACCCATAAGGGTTAACTAGCCAGTCCCCAACACGGTGAGAGTAACCTTACCTGGTAATACAACAGGAACAGCTGCGATAGCAAGAGCTCCGCCAATTAAAAATGTCACAGCATCCATGATTGTGTTATCTGGAATAGATGGCAAGATTTAATATACATTGGAAATAATTATATTTACATAACACACACCGGCATAGCGTCAAATAGGCACAGCAACCTGTACATCAGTTGATTGACAGGACCAAAGAGCCAGAACTTAACCCCCCACAAGCACAACTAGGGGACAACAACTATATATATATACAGTATATATCTATATCTCTATCTTTCTTTTAACGAAATATAGTATACATGTCTTGAAATTGTCTCCTAAGACTTAAAGGACACAAGTTAATAATGCTTTCGGGTCATTAAATCATTCATCGTGCGACCCCACCCATGCACTGCCTAATAAAAGGTAGAGAAAATTCACAATAGCATTTGAGCTTATGTGCTGGGTGTTCTCAGTCACACGTTCTAGAGTAGACCCTCGACATGGTCAAAAGAATTGCAACCTGGGGTTCTGATGAACCCACGAGGGTTCCAGAGGCTTCCATTGAAGCCATGCTAGGGTTTCACACACATTCCCCCCCCCCCCTCATGCACTGCAATAGCAGGCCGATCCGCGGCAAAGGTGGAGCAAGCCCTTAGCACTCTGGCTCCATCGTCCATGAATTTTTTTACCTCTGATGCCCAACTTTTAAACACACAAATCACAGTAACGTGATATATTACAATACTTTGATTTCTACGTGTATTAAATACAGTACAAGTAGCGCAGTAAATACACTACTGTGTGTACTAAATAGTATATATACATATGACACTCCTGGCAAATGTTCCCACTGACCTTGCCGTGGACACGTGTTGAGGCTGAGACTGTATGAGGCTGTATAAGCCGCCAGAGATGCTGCGGGAGGTTATATTGACTCTGGTGACGTGGCCTTACAGCCTCGCCCCAGATGCCAAGTTTCCTTCCTCCTTAATTCAAACAATCAATACTGCCTCCCCTTTTTTCCCTGTTTTAACTAATAAAACCGGTTTTGATCGAAATGTCATCATATAAAATGTCTTCGTTTAGTGTTTTTGCATATTTTTTTGTAAAATATCGGGTGATATTGGTGAAACTGGTACCGTGTGAGGGGGTAACGATCCACACCCCGCGTGTGTGTCGCACGCGTCTAGAACCCGTCAAGGGCTTCTATATGCGTCGCCAGGAACTGAAAGTTACATCATCTACTTACATATTGAGTACACCTACACCTACATATACACCACACTGGGTACACCTACATAT
Organism: Procambarus clarkii; assembly: GCF_040958095.1. Classification (NCBI taxonomy): domain Eukaryota; kingdom Metazoa; phylum Arthropoda; class Malacostraca; order Decapoda; family Cambaridae; genus Procambarus; species Procambarus clarkii. The sequence goes on along the minus strand of NC_091241.1, from coordinate 9,950,338 downwards.
ACTCCATATATTCTAGGTGGAGAGGTATAGCACGGTGTGGAGAGGTATAACACAGTGTGGAGAGGTATAGCATGGTGTAGTGAGGTATAGCATGGTGTGGAGAGGTATAGCATGGTGTGGAGAGGTATAGCACGGTGTGGAGAGGTATAGCACAGTGTGGAGAGGTATAGCACGGTGTGGAGAGGTGTAGCATGGTGTAGTGAGGTATAGCATGGTGTGGAGAGGTATAGCACGGTGTGGAGAGGTATAGCACGGTGTGGAGAGGTATAGCACGGTGTGGAGAGGTATAGCACGGTGTGGAGAGGTATAGCACGGTGTGGAGAGGTATAGCACGGTGTGGAGAGGTATAGCACGGTGTGGAGAGGTATAGCACGGTGTGGAGAGGTATAGCACGGTGTGGAGAGGTATAGCACGGTGTGGAGAGGTATAGCACGGTGTGGAGAGGTATAGCACGGTGTGGAGAGGTATAGCACGGTGTGGAGAGGTATAGCACGGTGTGGAGAGGTATAGCACGGTGTGGAGAGGTATAGCACGGTGTGGAGAGGTATAGCACGGTGTGGAGAGGTATAGCACGGTGTGGAGAGGTATAGCACGGTGTGGAGAGGTATAGCACGGTGTGGAGAGGTATAGCACGGTGTGGAGAGGTATAGCACGGTGTGGAGAGGTATAGCACGGTGTGGAGAGGTATAGCACGGTGTGGAGAGGTATAGCACGGTGTGGAGAGGTATAGCACGGTGTGGAGAGGTATAGCACGGTGTGGAGAGGTATAGCACGGTGTGGAGAGGTATAGCACGGTGTGGAGAGGTATAGCACGGTGTGGAGAGGTATAGCACGGTGTGGAGAGGTATAGCACGGTGTGGAGAGGTATAGCACGGTGTGGAGAGGTATAGCACGGTGTGGAGAGATATAACACGGTGTGGAGAGGTGTAGAGAGGTATAGCACGGTGTGGAGAGGTGTAGAGAGGTATAGCATGGTGTGGAGAGGTATAGCACGTACTATATATAGTACCAAGTACTATATATGGTACCGGGCAGTAATATTCCGAGAACATCAACTAAATTTCGGAGACTTGAGGCAAAGTGAAATTCACGCCAGTCACTCCATCTATCATCATTCTATTATGCAGGACGTACCGCACGACTATGGTTCATCCAATAAGGTTAGCAGACTTCTAGATGTCACCACTGCTAGGCTTAGGCTCGGCTACAAGTACCTTTGGGAATTTGTAACATCTGCTGATGTAGTATCTGGGAGTTAGGCTACTGTTGTGGGTAGCATCAAGATCTGTCAGTGGCCTCGAGTCAATAAATCTTTTTTGACTAGTTGTATATGAAAAGGGTTGCAATTGTTCTAAGTTTCAGTACTGCAGCCTAAATAGAAAGATAGTTTTTTAATTTTTTTCAACGAATAGTCAATTTACAGTCTCCGTGGTGTAGTGGTAAGACACTCGCCTGGCGTTCCGCGAGCGCTATGTCATGGGTTCGTATCCTGGCCGGAGAGGATTTACTGGGCGCAATTCCTTAACTGTAGCCTCTGTTTAACGCAACAGTAAAATGTGTACTTGGATGAAAAAACGATTCTTCGCGGCAGGAATCGTATTCCAGGGACCTGCCCGAAACGCTACGCGTACTAGTGGCTGTACAAGAATGTAACAACTCTTGTATATATCTCAAAAAAAAAAAAAAATATACACATTTTCAAGTGTTTATAAACAACCACACTTTTCAGATATAATCATTCTATGGCACTTTTCTGTCACATTAGCATATAATAAAGGATCTGTAGGAAGGGATTTTCCAAAATATCTTTAGTTTTCCTAATGCAAATAGTCAAAGTTCCCCCCCCCCCCCAAAAAAAAAAAATTATGCAAATATATCATGTTTATTGCTATTATAATCCCTAACAGGGATTCTACGGGGATGTCAGGTAAAGGACCAATGGGTCTCGGTAATAAATGTATGGACATAAACTTTTATTTGGATATGTGAATTTCGACAAGCCATGTGCACCGACATGATAGACTATACCGTACTTAATTATGCCATACCGAAGTAAAACAAATTAGTCACCCCTAACTTTATGCTAATTTTCTTTGTTCCCGAATAATCACATTTTCTATGATAAAATCCTAAAATTGGGGGAGGCTTACATATAAGAGTAAGGAACTGGAACACTTATTCGACTTATAAGATAGGGTAGATTAAATACATTAAACGATAGTATTCTTTCTACTACAATGCTTGAAGACTCAGCAAGGCAAGGTCTGGAGAAAGCGCTAAGCCAGTACGAATACATTGCATAGAGGTGAACGTACAATAAAGAATAAACTACCGCTTACCAGATGAGTATAGAATACACAATAAACTACCGCCCACAGAATGAGAATAGGGTGCACAATAAACTGCTCACAGGATGATCTTGGGATTCACAATAAAATATTCACCTCACAGGATGAATATGTAGTGTGTTTGTCATATTTGGTGAGGTCAGTTACCGATATTGCGCATTATTCTGTGACGTTAGTTACTGATATTGCGCCATTATTCTGTGACGTTAGTTACCGATATTGCGCCATTATTCTGTGACGTTAGTTACCGATATTGCGCCATTATTCTGTGACGTTAGTTACCGATATTGCGCCATTATTCTGTGACGTTAGTTACAGATATTGTGCCATTATTCTGTGACTTAGATTAGCGGTATTGCACCATTATTATATGACGTAGATTAGCGATATTGCACCATTATTCCTCTCACACTGTTGCCAACTCGAAGAATACGAACGATTTTTTGTTTTAGTTATTTACAGAACCTATAATAGTTATAAACACGACATCTATAGAGGAGTGATATTGAACGAAAGTTATTGAGAGCTGATAGTGATCGCCGCTAGCCTCATGTTATTGCCTGGTTCAGTATTTATCATTCATGGAGATCCAGCATGTGTGACCTCGCCTGCACACGTGTCAAGCTGACGCTCGCATGATGCTTCTGCTTCATACTTAAACTTTACCTACTTAAAATTATCTGTTAGATTAAGGACCTGCCCGAAACGCTGCGCGTACTAGTGGCTTTACAGGATTGTAAATACTATGCTATGTATTCTCACAAACCCAATGTACCTTCTTGTATATAAATAAATAATAAAATAAATACTGCATTTGTTGCTATACATATTTAGATTTATTTGGTGATTATGGTGTACAGGTGGCAGTGATAGTTGTTAGTTTTTGGCTGGTGGTGTTGGTAGTGATTGTGGTGGTGGTTGTGCTGGTGGTAGTTGTGGTAACAGCAGATGTGGGGGTGGTAGAGAAGAGTAGCTGTAGCTGTTGCATGAAGCACAGGTGTGTACGGACACCACACCAGCACAACACATGATTACACTTACAGTCGACAGCACTCAGGGAATGAGCTTCAGCGCCTGGTCCCCCACCTCAACACACACAAACATTACAGGTGGAGTTTTCAAGTCCTTGAAGTGATGACTTTGAGGCACAGGAAACCACAGTTGATATATTTACAAATTTAATTGAGCAATACTTGAAACCAAACGTGAAGTTAACATTGATAAGCTGTAAAAGATAATTATAAAATTATTTAAAATTTTAAAGCGATATTTAGAAATTACCGTATTTTTTGCCAACTGTGCAAATATAGTAATTAATGCTCACATACACAGGTTGACATATAGAATAAGGAAATGGGTAGAACTGGTTACATAATGTTAATATAATTAGTTAATATAATAAAATAATTAGTTATTTTTTAGTCTCGTTTATATACTGACTGAGGGCAGCACAGTTTTTGATGAAATTTGGGAGGTCATTCCACAGTTTAGAATCCTTATTTTACAAGGCTTCTCAACTTTATTTACTTGGCACCCGTGGAATTTCAGATAAATATTGTTTCATTTTTGATGCCTGTGGATCAGCGCTCTAGGAAGCGTTGAAGGTCATTGTAGTGCAGAGTGTTCAACCCGTTCAACGTTATAGATATAGACTACACTTGAAAGTGTGCAGTGACTTGATATTTAACAAGGTCAAGGAGTTCAGTAGAGGAACTGACTGGAACTGAGTAAACACACTGAACAAAGCAGCCGAGTGTAGGGAATTATGAGTAAATACACTTCAGTACAGATGAGTGTAGGGAATTGTGAGTAAACACTCATTATTTTTTATAATCTTTGTGGTGGCACTGGATATTGTTTTATATAGATTTTAAATTTGTTATTAAACTCACTGAGTGAGGATAGACTGTACTGTACAGTGGAACACAGTGTAATTGAACGTGTCTACAATGCCGCTACGAAGAATAACATAAATGCCGGTCCGTAGACTAACATAAATGTCGCTCCATAGCCCCCATATATATATAGGAAATTATTAATTACTGAGTAGCGAACGAGGACGTCAGGTTATAATTAAACTTCCTCTCGACTGACTGACACCCGCAACAACGACAGCAATCCAATCCATATTTAAAACAATAAGCACAATACAGTTCTTCAACCAGTAAGTTAAAAAAATAAATAGTTTATCCATAGGCTACTGCACTAGTTTACGCTATATACTTAACACCTCTACGATATAATGCAACGATGCTGTGCAAGAATGCAACTTGCACACCCACAACGATGCATGCTCCAGTGATAGCTGGTGACACGAGTTATATTTATTAAATTAAGAGCAGGTGTAGTCCGCCAGTGATATGGGCGAGGCCCAGCCAGGAGGAAATGCCGGCGCCAGTGATGTCACCGTTCCCACCACAGACTGACAGACTGACTGACACACACACACAAACAGCGAGAGACTGATAAGAGCTACATACCGTGATAAAAAAAAATAATTACTAATAGTACTAGTATTAATAATACAAATAAAAATGTAGCTAATAACCAGACTTTGAGCACTATCACTCTTATTATACTATTATTATAGTCTCTTCAAGATAATCCCATAAAACATGTCGGCAATTTAAATCTCCCAACATTAATATAGTGTGATTAGTGAAAGGTCTAAAACTAACGTAAAATCCTACACTGTGATTAGTATAGTGATAGAACATACTGTATTTTAATTAGAAATATATTTGAGATGCAGTTAAAAATACAATAACAAAGGAACTAAAATAGATGAATTTAGATGGAATACAAGAGTGTTGCCTCGTAAGTATTCATATCGATAAGCCTATCTAAAGCCAGAATTTCCTGAATGTTTCTAAATAACTGTTATTACTTAATTGTCCATCAAGTTGTGTAATTAATATATGCATAAAACTGCACATGTTCCAGTCATAAAATACTATAACAACAAATTATTTTATAATAATAATACAGAGAGTAATCACACTAACATGATGTGTCAATGAGAAAATCCGTAGGAGCCGTGATGAAGGTTCGAACCAATGCGGCGGGTGTTTCCATGTACAAAACTAGTCAACTAGGCCTCGACATGGTAAAAAAAAAAAGGAATGCAACCTGGAATGTGGTCAAAGGGTTTGTGAGCTCACCAGAGCTGCAGGTTGCAATCTCTTGACACACGTCGTCGCCTAGTTGACTAGGCTGCAGAGGAACATGTTGACTAGGCTACGTATGAACATCCAACCACCCGTGATGAGGTTCGAACCCTCATCACGGCTCCTCCGGATTCTCTCAATAATAATAATAATACGGTCTGCTTCCGGTAGAAAGGGGTGGGATTGAACATTATGTTGACTAGCATTGTATTATTTTTTTAATAGGTTAATGCGTTTATAATTGTATGTAATCTTCTTATAATATTAATTTTCATCTTCTTTGTATGTTTATATTTCAAGGAATTTAGTGAAATACTGAGTCTACATTACAGATCTGTTTTCAGTGAACTCTTAAACCCACTGATAACATATAACCAAAATGAATTTTTCATGAATGTAAAAACCAACATCAAATCATATATCAGATCTCATTCTTACCCCGCTGGACTTCTAGGTAGAAATAGGGATTATGCCTATGCACCAGTCTAGATACTGGTGTTATCCCGGACACCAGTATCTAGGAAAACGGCTGATAGCACCACTCAATAAATGTCGGAAATTTGACTCCAGAGCGTCATTTTTTAGCCGAATTCTGACTCTCTGCACCTATTTTCAGTTTCATATTACGAATTTTTATACCGAAAATATGCCAATTACTGAAAACGGCAATGGGTCATATTTTGCCCAAACCCCCCCTGCAGTTTTTAAAATATCTGAAATGTCAGAAATTTGACTCTTGAGCGACATTTTTGGCCCGAATTCTGACTCTCTGCACCTATTTTCAGTTTCATATTACGAATTTTTATACCGAAAATATGACATTTACTGAAAACGGCGATGGGTCATATTTTGCCCAAACCCCCCTGCAGTTTTCAAAATATCTGAAATGTCGGAAATTTGACTCATGAGCGTCATTTTTGAGCCGAATTCTGATTCTCTGCACCTATTTTCAGTTTCATATTATGAATTTTTATACCGAAAATATGACATTTACTGAAAACGGCGATGGGTCATATTTTGCCCAAACCCCGCTGCAGTTTTCGAAATATCTGAAATGTCGGAAATTTGACTCATGAGCGTCATTTTTGGCCGGAATTCTGACTCGCTGCACCTATTTTCAGTTTCAAATTACGACTTTTTATACCGAAAAATATGCCAATTACTGAAAACGGCAATGGGTCATATTTTGCCAAAACCCCCCCTGCATTTTTTAAAATATCTGAAATGTCAGAAATTTGACTCCTGAGCGACATTTTTGGCCCGAATTCTGACTCTCTGCACCTATTTTCAGTTTCAAATTACGACTTTTTATGCCGAAAATATGCTAATTACTGAAAATGCGATGGGTCATATTTTGCCCAAACCCCCCTGCAGTTTATAAAATATCTGAAATGTCAGAAATTTGACTCCTGAGCGTCATTTTTGAGCCGAATTCTGTCTCTCTGCACCTATTTTCAGTTTCAAATTACGACTTTTTATACCGAAAATATGCCAATTATTGAAAATGTCGATGAGTCATATTTTGCCGAAACCCCCCTGCAGATTTTAAAATATCTGAAATGTCAGAAATTTGACTCCTGAGTGTCATTTTGGGTCAGAATTCTGACTCTTTGCAACTATTTTCAGTTTTAAATTGCGACTTTTTATACCGAAAATATGCCAATTACTCAAAACGGCAATGGGTCATATTTTTGCCCAAACCCCCCTGCAGTTTTTAAAATATCTGAAATGTCGGAAAATTGACTCTTGAGCGTCATTTTTGAGCCGAATTATGACTCTCTGCACCTATTTTCAGTTTCAAATTACGACTTTTTATACCGAAAATATGCCAATTATTGAAAATGTCAATGAGTCATATTTAACCCAAACCCCCCTGCAGTTTTTAAAATATCTGGAATTGTCGGAAATTTTACTCCAGAGCGCCATTTTTGGCCTGAATTCTGACTCTCTGCACCTATTTTCAGTTTCAAATTATAAATTTTTATTCCGAAAATATCCCAATTACTGAAAACGGCGATGGGTCATATTTTACCCAAACCCCCCTGCAGTTTTCAAAATATCTGAAATGTCCGAAATTTGACTCCTAGGGGGGATTTTTGAGCCGAATTCTGGCTCACTGCAAATATTTGGAGTTGCAAATTATGACTTTTTATACCGAAAAGATGGCAATTAGTGAAAACGGCGATGGGTCAAATTTTACCCAAACCCCCCCTGCAGTTTTTAAAATATCTGAAATACCGGAAAGTTGACTCATGAGCGTTATTTAGGATCTGAATTCTGGCTCTCATGCAATTATTTGGAGTTGGAAATTACGACTTTTGAGACCGAAAATATGGCAATTAGTAAACGGCGTTGTGTGAAATTTTACTCAAACCTCCATGCAGTTTTCAAAATATTGGAAATATCGGAAATCACAGAGTTATGACATTTTCAATAATAAGAAAATTATTGACTAGAAAATCCACTACGGGCTCACTACAACAGTAGCTGAATGTAAAACAACATATTGACTAGATATTTATTATGAGCTCACCATAGCCCGTGCTACTTGGAACTTATGATCCAAGTAGCTGAATCTAAAAACATATATAACTATAATTATAGAAATATGTGTATGAACAAATCCAGAAGGGCCGTGACGAGGATTCGAACCTGCGTCCGGGAGCATCCCAGACGCTGCCTTAATCGACTGAGCTACGACAGGGTAAAAAGTTAAAACCGAAGTTCTACTGAACTTACTGCATCCCGTAGCCTCTCCGAGGCACAAACCAGGATTTTACACAACTTCCCTCTGCATCCGAGCTATGTCAATAGGCCGTTCTCCCTCTTCGCCCTTACAAAAATATGTGTATATTACGGTTGGTTGTGATTTTGTTCCAATGTTCCCGTGGATGTAGTATGCACTGAACCTAATCGCAGCACGATATCACTGAATGGAGTGCCACAGTTAAGATTTATCGGCACATGTGGCAATATATGTGATGACAGGTAAAAAGGTTGTTATGCTAGCGGCCATATAATACGGCGGAAGCCAGACTTGGACCGGATTTGTGAGAGTAAAGTAACCCGAGGAGACCTCATGGTACACAGAGTGCGCTGGACCGTGACAATGGTGGGGGTATACTCCCCGTCTGGGTGCCGTATTCACTGTATCTGAGTAGAATGAAACCTGCAACAGGCTACGGTATATACCTTGCAACTAGTAGGAGTTGCAACCCTGTAGATGGGTTATGTATCCCCTGCGGCTGACTGATAAAGGAAAGGACTGTACGTAACCTACCGAAAGGACTGTACGAAACATAATGTAAAGACAGAACCTGTCTTTACATTATGAATATGATGCTTGAAACGCTGTTAAAACACAAGGGAATGATGTGCCAATGAGACAAACCCAATTAGTATGCTGTAAATCGTTACTTTTTATGGTCCTCTTTTACAATTAACAATTTGTCTGCTGAACGGGTTTTTTCGAAGATTACAAAGCCGAGGCAGATACAAGCTGTGTGTGTGTGTGTGTGTGCTATTTAATACATTGTCTACATAGTCTCCACGGCTTGGTGTCATAGGCTTTTGATTTAACAGATGTTTCACGGCGTTTAAATATATATCTATATGGCTAATAACAATTTATGTGTTTGGGACTAGATAGTATATATTTCACTAAGACATTTATCATTATATTGAAGACGATGACTCCACCTTGAGGAATGCTATAGTTGCATCAATTTGGTTTCATTGCATATCCTTGAACCAGCTCGGATCGTGGACCTTCGGTTGGTAAGTGTGTCTATTGCAACAGTTGTCCACTTATGTCCATTTTATCAAATTTATGCGTGCAATTTCCTACTGACCATATCAGAGATATTTTTCAAGTCACGAAATAATGTGAAGGTATATGTACCTTCTATCAACATGACCAGTGAGAAATATAGAAGTGTTAACTTTATCATGTGTGAAAGGTGACGAATGTTCTTTAATTCTAAGCAAAAACTCTATTGAGCACCAATCTCTCCTATGTGTGTATCTGGATACCATGATATTGAGACCTATCAAGGAACCCAACCCAAACATCTGAAAATTAAGGAAGTGGCGTAGTTTCATTTTCAGATGAGTGGGTTGGGTGTTGAATTTTGTCACGATATTTTGGCCTACTTTCTGGAAACCTCTCAAGTTTTGAGAGAAGGGAAACTCATTAAGTCGTGAATTTTCATACACACACAATGCTTTTTTGTATTAACATATTCAAGTACAGTACATCTACATTTATGCTGCTATCGAAAACTATGTATGAAGGGAAAGGAAGAAGACCCATCTCACAAGATGGTTAGTCATACGTGAGCAGTAGTCTGCACTGGCAAACTTTGGAAGCACTGTGAGGATATCAAGAACACGAGAGTGAATAAGGTAACGACGATATTGAACGTCCCCATCTCGCAGGATGGTTAGTCATACAGGTAGCCTGTACTGCCAAATTATGGGTGCATTATGAGGCTACACACAAGACAAGTGTATACATTGATCTGAGATATGTTTCTTTCGCTTTCATAACTGGCAATTTCAACATTGGCCAGCTGATATCAGTCACTCTAATATCATTTCCTAGGCATAGAACCATACCATTTGTGAGAATTGAGTCCTATCTGCCAATCTTTTTTCCAATTTAAAAGCCAATTTTGTAGCATTTTAGATCCTTTCCAATTTATTTCTCATCTATTTTATATCATCGGCAAATTTTGCGAATGTTGCTCTTCATCTCCTAAATAGCTGACATATTTGGTAAACAACATAGATAAGAAAATTCAATTTGCATTCCCTAGATAGCCATAGAGTACGTAGAGATGTGATTACCGTATAGGCCGGCATACAAATTTGATGGGAGGATTTAACAAGTGGGGATTGTAAAAGGTCGGTTCTGAAGGACAAACTGAAGTTAAAATTCGAGACAAAGAGTTTAAATAGGGGAAGTTTTGGTTTAGAAGAGAAATATGCAATTATCTGTTTGGACGCAGATTCATATCAGTAAAACAAGTTATCAAAGTATAGAATCATAGAAGCAAATGCATTGGAAAGTTTCGTGCATAGGCTAAATAAGTGCATGAGTGGGAGTGGATGGGTATAAATAGAACTGCATCACATGGGCCAATATAGGCCTTCTGCAGATTCTAATAGTTTTATGTATATTCATATAGTTTTCTCATCTTCCCTATCATCAATGGAGTCCAAGAAATGTGTAAGTACTTCATTCATAACGATGTACTGCCAGGAATCCTAGCGAGGTATCCAAAATTTGCTTACTGTAAGTATTGCACGCATGACTTTAGAGCTGTTGTTGTTTTAGATTCAGCTACTCGGAACAAAAAGTTGTAAGTAGCACAGGCTATGGTGAGCCCTTAGTGGACTTACCTGGCGCAGGAACGGGGCTGTAACTTACTGTAAAGTTGCCGTCTAGTTGGGTGGGTGCGGAGCAAGACTAGTAGCTGTGTGACTCACCATAGAAGTGTCTTGTGTAGTGACTGTCGTGGACCTCTTGTTCAATCACTGGTGATATAGAAAGATTATCGATATGTATATGTATTTGTGTAAATGATTGTATATATATATGTACATGTATATATAATATTAACAATTGTGTAAGCAGCTTCAAAAGTTTGTCACTTGCTTAGCTAAATCAACTATGGGGTTTAGTTCCTGAACCCATTATGTACTGTAACTCTTTCCACAGGGGTGGGAATGGGGTGCATAATAAAGAAAGAAATTGATTTGCCTTCCCTACAGCTCATGCTAGCGTAACCTGTTACTGAGTATATATGATATTAATAGATTATAAACAAATCTAGCTTCATTCAAGGGCTGTAACGCGCATGAAATAACATATCAACACAAAATATACGGTAAGACACTGTCATATATATCAAGACAATATATGATAGTTGGCAAATGTAACACTCTAGGTTTGTGTATTCTTTTCTATCGGTAAATTTTATTGTTTTTCGTTCACAATTGACTAACAAACTTACCATGTAGATAAGTGTTACACAATTTTAGGTTATAATTAACTGCACAAATGATCCACGTTATTTTTGCAGAAAATACTGTATATATTTAGATTTACTTAACAGGAGTTATAGTTGCAATTAGTTAGTGGTATGAAAACCTTTGAATTTATAAATAACAATTAGAAAAAGAAATAATTTAGTGTGTAAATGAATTGCACAACTTTGGCCAATACGTTATTTTATAGTTAATAGCCATCCGCGACAGAGAACAAAGCAATGAACAATTTCTTTCCCTCAAACACACATTATCAAGACGCCAATCACATATTTATATGGACCTACGCAGTATAAGTTACCTATTGAAAATAAATAAGAGTATACGAACCATTGGCTTATAAGTTCGGCCATTTGACGTATAGTTCACCGGTGACGTCACAACCCATGTAAACAAGATCAAATAATAGGTAAAAAAAACTTGGTCTTGAGGCGTAAACATATAGAAATTTATAATGATAAACAAGATGCGATAACTGAACTGTGCGCTCTGTGCCGTACAATTGATATAACGTTAGTGTGAGTGACTTTGAAGTAGCAGAAGTGTCGTGCGAATAATTATTAATGTTTGTGATTGATGAACTATTATAGACATAAATTTCAATGACAATGAATTCTTTGCCACTTTGTCAAGACTAGAATCATGACAACAATCGGTATTAAAAGTTTTTTGAAAATAGGTATCAAGCTCCCTGTAAGGGGCTCGAGACCCTATGGGACGGCCATCGAGTCCCTAAGAGGCGAGGAGATGCGCGCTTGTTGAGTGGGTGTGCGCCATCTATTGGCCGGCGGCGGCCGCCTCTCGTGGTGTTCATAGTCTGTGATTCTGCACTAGTGAATGGAGATACCGACACCCAAAATTCACTTTCGTAAATTGCTCAGTTAAATACGTGAGTAAGGGCGCTGGGATTCCATCGCTACCTAAGTTATCGAAGGTCGGTGGAACTGGGGTTTCGTGGGCCCGGGGCGTCCAGACAGGTGGTTAACGCGCTAAAACCAATCGCATATCCAGTCGCCATTTTGGTAATTTGGGACCCCTCCTTCTGTCAGCTGTACTGTCTGTTAAATTGCGTCTATTGCATCACTGATTACTTCCAAGTGTTGTACCTTGGCCACAAATGTTCATTATGTATTTGTCTCGGTCTTCATCGCGCTTGTGAGTGTCAACAAGTCGATAGGAACGTGGGATGAGGGATTGTTTTCAAGTTACTCTTTGTAGAAGCTGGTGAAGATGGGTTAAGATATTTTCATTATTTATACATTGCACGGGATGTTGTGTAATATTGTGAGGCTGACCAGTCGCTCGTTCACCACACCTGTTGTAAAGTAGGCCGCGGGGGAGGTCGCATAACTCGAGGCATAGGGAAGAACTTTAATAGGAAGAACATTTGTGCGGCTCCCAGAGGCAGAACAAACAAGGTTGTGTGTGTGTGTTCATCACAGCCGGACGGTAATACTGACCTCCTCGTTCACTCTGACACACTGTGTTGCTCTGTTTACCCTGGAACACAAACCATAACAAACCTTGCAAGGTGCTTCTGTTTGGCTATGTATTTTGGGTTGAACCTTTGGCTGCTGTCATTCACAGTCAGGCGTGTCTATCTGGTGCTGTTTTGAGTATAGCAAAAAGATTGACAATTCTTGTAGTAGTTTTGCTTTAATAATGTTTTCAATGGATAGGGGACTACGGGTCAGGTGATGGGAGGGGACTTTATGTACAGATTTTTAAACATCACATGCCATCATATACCACAGGATGTGTTAAGTACATTATATATTATTATATATTGTGTTGGAGAGTTGCAAAATACACTATATAGTTTTTAAAAGGAGAATTAATGTAGAATAAAGGGTGTCAAACACCTGATTACAAAATCACCACATGGGGAGGCCAATTTTATTTTTCGTGTAGGAATTTGACATTTCCTGTGCTAATTTTTACTATAGATTCATTTAGATGAACCTTTTTAATGTGTGAATAAGACTAGTCATAATTAAACTTTCATATGAAACAACATATAATAATGTTACTCAGATTAAAGAAACTAGTAATGTCTTGACACTTGGATATGTCAACCTGTCCCGAGGCTAGGCTCGTCCAACCAGCGGTCGTCCCCAAAGACACATTCATCAATTTTAACATGCTTTGTATTCAAAAATTGTATTCAAAATAAAAATAAGATATTTGAGATTTTCATCTTGATTATCTTAACATAATAGAATATATTGAATAGTGAGGCCCTAACTTAGGTGGTTAGGTTGTGTTGGCAATTATTGGTATTTGCAGTATGTGGACAAATCATTTAGAGGTCTGATTTGAGGAGAGGAAATGAACAAAACACTTTTGAGGAAAGTACATGCATCATCATTTGTGTGTAAAATGTTTCATTCATAAATGGGGAAGGGGTTTGGTGGTGGTTTAACAAGCATTTGGTCTTTGTTACATACAGGTTGGAAAATAGGGGTTTTTATTCACACAGTAACTACATTCGAGCATAACTTGCACAACCCATTTATAGAGAGAAAGCTAATACTGTACTGTACTGAGGTACGTTTACAAAGAACTAATCAGTATACCAAGCTGCATGCTAAAAAATGAATATTTTTGGTGAGCATACATTATATAAGGCGAGAGAGACAAGATGAAAAAAAATTTCTGTATCTAAACATCCCCAAAGTGGATGAAGTACAGTATTTGCCTTTAGACTGATCACCTTGGTTCCTGTATAATTAACCATATGTATATATTACAACTTCGTGTTGTAAATTTTTTTTCCAATGCCTATTAATCAAGCCACTAAAACCCCTGTTTATGAATGAAGGTGCTTTTTACGTGATTAGTGTCATGAAAACCTTTCTTCATTATTGCTTGGCTCAGTTCGAATTGCTCCTCTATAATGGTTCACAAATTAGGGGGCCTCGTAGCCTGGTGGATAGCGCGCAGGACTCGTAATTCTGTGGCGTGGGTTCGATTCCCGCACGAGGCAGAAACAAATGGGCAAAACTTTCTTTCACCCTAAGTGCCCCTGTTACCTAGCAGTAAATAGGTACCTGGGAATTAGTCAGCTGTCACGGGCTGCTTCCTGGGGTGTGTGTGTGTGTGGTGTGAAAAAAAAAAAAATAGTAAACAGTTGATTGACAGTTGAGAGGCGGGCCGAAAGAGCAAAGCTTAACCCCCGCAAAAAACACAACTAGTAAACACAACTAGTAAACACAAATGTACTACAAATAAAAATAATTGCCCACTGAAGTGAAACTTATTTTAATCTTTGCTTAAATATACAAAAATTATAATGCATATATTAATTTTGACTTTAAAAAAGAATTTAAATACACAGTATGTAAAAATTTACAAATGCATCTTTGGGGTCAGCTGCTGCTCGGAGGAGCAGATCCTGAGGATGAGTATAGCCTGAGGATAGGTTGAAGGATTAAAGTACTGTACCAATAGATCTCTATTGTATTTAAAATTTAAGTACAGTACTGTATTTAAAAGTTGATGCCTGGTACAGGAAGCTGCTGCATTTCCAACTCGTTCCTTCCAGCCGTAACATTTATCTGCTTAGAGTAGGAGCAAGTTGGGAATGGATCGAGTTGATGAGGCTTGATATATTGTGCCATAATAGTACAGTATTTTGAAAGTCGGTGGTGTGACCCATTACAGGGTTGTATAAATTATTAATTTGGTTACTGCTGATCTAGAAATTTTGTTTATTTGCAAATATATAGAGAATTTCATTTAAGATTTATACAGTGTTGTAATGCTGTCAACATAGTACAACATAGTATGTTGGTTTTCTTTTATTGTGTTTTTATTTTAAACCTGGTTAGATTAATAATTATAATTTTTTGTGTGGCTCATTTTGAGCACTACAGTCATCTACTGATAGCAGAGGTAACCCGTTATAACCTTGAGTACATTATTGTAAGCTGCAGAATGAGACCATGAGATCAGACTGTTAGGACAGGGAGGAATATTATTGCAGAATGGCAAAGAAGTGTGTGAAGAGAACGACAAGAGGTTTCAGGTCTAAAAACTGAGAGCAGATGGCCTGAAATAACACCAGAAGAATTTAATTTAATGAAGTGGTAGGAGGACATCCTGGTGGAACTGGATGCAACAATAGCCATAGGACCAGACCAGATAATGGTTACTGAAGGAAGTTGTAGGGATTTTGTTACCCATTAATTATAGTACAGTAGTTATATTACTCTAAAGATGGGAGAGCTACTGAAAATCTCCAAAAAGGCAAATGTAGTTCCAATATTATAAAAAGGGTAAACAGACAAAAAGAAAATGCAGAATAGAACAGAGATGCCATAGGCACAATCAGAGAACACTATAAATATCAGAGGTCCACGGTTGTTCAACATCTCGGCGAGCATAAGAAATATTGCGGGAACAACCGTGGATATCATCAGGAGAAAATTAGATTGTTTTCTTCAAGAAGTGCCAGACCAACCGGGCTGTGGTGGGTATGTGGGCCTGCGGACTGCTCCAAGCAAAAGCCTGGTGGACTGTGACTCTTGCAAGTCAAGCCTGGCCTCAGGCTGGGCTTGGGGAGTAAAACTACAGTACTGTACTCCCAGAATCCCATCAAGCAGGTATCAGACATGGTCACATGAAGCGTCAAACTATAAACCTGTGCCATTAACATGCATTCCAAGGAAAATGCTGGAAAAAGTCAGATAAAGAACTGAACATTTGGGGAGTAAATTTTGACAGGCACAACATTAACAAACTTGATTGAATTGTATGACAGGGTCACCAAAATAAGACAAGAGAAGGAAAGATAGGTAGACTGCATTGTCTTTGACTGCCAGAAAACTTTTGATAGCTCACAAAAGATGAGTACTCAAGATGGAAAGACATGTGGGGGATAACAGGAATGACATTGGTCTGGTACAAGAGTACGTGATGGACAGGAATCGATTATAGTCAGGAGTGAAAAGTGGTGTTCCATAGGGCCCTGTCCTAGGACCATTGCTGTTTCTAATTTATGTAAATGACCTCTCCAGAGGGAAGGAGCTCTTGCATGTCGATGTTTGCAGATGATGCAAAGTTAATGAGGAGAGTAAGAATGGAAGAAGACCTTGACAAACTAAAGAAGTGGGTAGATAAATGGCTGCTGGAATTCATTCCAAGTACAGTATAAAGTAATGCATATGGGCAAGGAAGATAGCAGACCTGTATTTAACCTCACCATAAAGGGACGACAGTTTCAAGAAACGATAACGGAAAGATCTGAGAGTTGCGTGATCCCAACGTTAACACCAGGCACTCATGTGATCAGGGTAACATCCAGCATATAGTAAGCAAGCAAACCTAAGAACATCATTTAAGAATCTAAACAAAGAGGCTTTCAAGCCCATATTTGCTGTTCATGCAAGATTATTACTTGTGGATACAGTACCAACATGGAACCCACACCTTGTGAAGCACATAAAGATCTTAAAGTTGAGAGATGTACAACTAGATTAATACTGTACCAGAATTGAGACGGCTCAGCTGTGAGGAAAGATTCGAGGAACTGGCTCTCGTAGCATTAGAGGAGATAAGAAAGGGGGAATATGATAACTATGTACATGAAAGATCCTGAGGGTAATAGATGAATGGACATAAGAAGCCTATTTAAATTAAAAGAAGGTAGGATGGTGACATCTGTGTTTGCTGGACTTGCAATTGAATCGGGTACTAGTACTGTAGATGAAAGGAAGTTCTCATTCCCTGTATAAGTAGGTAGTGAGTGGAATACATTGAAGGAATAAGTTGTTGAAAACCAATTCCATCTACAATTTTAAGAAAAAATATGATGAAAACATTGATGTTAACTCTTGACAGCGGCTATGGATTGTGAAGAATATAGGTCATACCCGCCTATGGAGAAAATATATAAAATTAAAAAAAAATGATTTTTCATTATAGAATTTTTAATTTGCGTGCAGAATGAAAGAAAAATACAAAGTGAATATTTATCGTTTCACTGGGTGGAGGTACAGTACTCTGTAAGTCTGCGTGTGGCACTTGACGCCTGATGCTCAATTTTACTGACATTACCTGATTTATTCTGATGTCTTACTGATTTTCTTATCACTTGTTTTTCTTTATTTACATCCTCAGAGCTTTTATATCCATATTTGTATCACATGTAAAACCCAGACAATAATTGTTTAAATCATATGATGACCGCATTTCCCTAGTAACATTCATGATGAAAACTGCATTTGTAGTGTATTGGTATAAATGGGGTTTGGCAGGTGCATGGAATGGACTTTGGCCTGTGTTTATGAAGATGCGCTGCAGTAGTCAGTCGGGTTTGTTCTTGTTTCGCAGTTGAAAATTCTGAATACGAATCCCTGAATGGAACAGAAATTGTTGGCGCATGGCCTATCACCTAATGTCCTGTTCACCTAGCAGTAAGTAGGTACTCAGGAGTTAGTCAGCTTGTTGTGGGGGTTTCATCCTGGTCAGGTTCAGTAATTCGCCCTTTGGGTGGGGGGGGGAGGGACCTCGGGTATAAGCCTAATGTGCATGAATACACTCTGCCTGCCTGTCCCTCGACACAATGAATTACTGTATAATTAATTATGCGGAAATAAAGTAATTCTCATACTTATATCCATGGTCATTGCAATTAATTCTTGGAATCATGTGTGCATTTGTGGACTTTTAAAGAATAATATTTTGAAGCATCGGTTGTATTGTAATAATTGATGTCTAGTTCACACGTGTCTGTCTTAGACTAAACAAAAGTATTTAAGCGCACCCTTGGAAATATACCTTCTCGAGAGCAAAACTGTCTTGCACTTCCTTGGGTTCTCGTGTGGGGAAAGGTTTTGAATATGGGGGCAGGGGGAGGTTTTGATTACAAGGATGAAATAATTTGACTGCAGGGACTGGAGGGGGTGGAGGCTTTTCTCTAGGGACCAAGGGGGGGGGGGGGTTTCTCTAGGGACCAAGGAGGGGGGGGGTGGCTTTTCTCTAGGGACCAAGGAGGGGTGGAGGCTTTTCTCTAGGGACCAAGGAGGTGGGGAGGCTTTTCTCTAGGGACCAAGGAGGGGGGGGAGGCATTAGCTCCAGGGGACCGGGGGAGGCTTTGACTGGGGACTGAAGGGAGGGGGGTGGGGATGCTCTGACTCCAGGAACGGATGGATGATTTCACTGAAAATTGTGTACTGTATTTAGTTCTTAAGCACATTATCATCTTCCTGTTATTTTCACTGCATCTTTACTTTTGTTCCATTTTTTGTCTTCATAATTTTTTTTTGTCATAAATAGGCATGCATTCATAATATATTTTTCTTCTTAACAGCCCAAAGTGGATGTATGGTTAGGGCTGTGGCATCTGGTCGTGCCACTGGGTGAGGGAAAGGCCCGCACCGGTGCCACACGACAGCGCTATGACCATCGCTATGATAGCCAATCAGGACCCACAGGAGGGGCCACCTAACACCCCACCACAGGTGATGTTGGAAAGCCATTTAAATTGGTTATTCTGCCAGGTGTATCATGTCCAGCACATTGTTGTCTTTTATACTCAGCTGTTTCAATGCAATTGACTTCATAAAAAAGCTTCATAAACTTCATTTTTTGATTGTATACATTTGCACCTGCATATCGTATTATGTATTGCCTTCAGTACAGTATTTGTTTTGGGTAGAGAGCTGTGCTCATGGTATCCTGTTTTCCTTGTTTAATTTATCATGAATAATTAATGAATCTACCAGCAAGAATTCAATAAGCATGATTAAAATCATGATGTTTTGATTACTTCAGTTATTTTGAGTTTCATATTTTTTCTGCAGCCTATTGGTGATTGTCTAATTATTGAATAATTATGAATAAGTATAATTACTAGTTTTCAGAATTTCATACTTCAAAACTTACGGTATTTTGCATTTACATTCATAGAATGCTATTTGCTCGATAAATTTAAGTGGAAAAATGTGTAATTTTCAGTTAACTAATGATATTTTTGTTTTCTCTCAGGGTGGGGATGGAGAAGTGTTGGGTGAAGGGGAGGGGGAGGATTTGGGTGGTGGGGAACCGGACTTTCCCCTGGCTGACTTGGCCCGACTAGACGAGATGATCCACCGTCAAAGATGGGTGGTTCCAGTCTTGCCCAAGTGCGAACTGGAACTGTTGCTCGAAGCCTCCATCGATCTATGTACACGGGGTTAGTATAAAGTGATTTACGTCCTGTTGAATTTGCATGATAGTTTTTCAACAGGCAATAGAAAATAACCATAGGAGTAAGTAAATATTCCAGAACAAGATGGGAAGGCCATGGTTAAATTGAGTACTTTACCATTTAAAATGTGGCTATAAAATTGTAGTGCTATTGGTTTTAGTCAAGAATAAGACACTCAAAATACTATTCTAATTTGTCTCTGGTTAAAAGTAAGTTAAAATCTCTCATTTTTGCCTATTTTACCAATAGAAAATTTAGACCATGCAAATTAATTATGACCTGTCTATTTGTCCATGTTATCTGGAAGGCAAGATTTGCTAATGTTCTCTGTGTACGTTTGATTACAGGTGTAGATACAAGGAGTGAAGCATGTCAGAGATTCTTCAGGGAAGGGTTGACAATTTCTTTTACTAAAATTCTCACTGATGAGGCTGTGAACAGCTGGAAGTTTGAAATTCATGTAAGTATATTGATTTATCATACTTATTTTTACGTTTAACGTTATTGTACAGAAACGAGTTTGAGTGCTTTTGTTTCTTATTCCAATGTTGGTCTTCATAAAGTGGAATACCAGATGATTTATTTAATTACTGCTAGAATGTACAATACAGTACTTGTTTTAAACATTTGAGTGAGTCAATATTTGGTAGTACTGTATATCAATTGGAATAATGTGAGGTGCTCAGGTTGAATAATTCAACCTGAGCACTCCCATGCCATGCCCCTTATCTCTGGACCACGACATGGTAAGGTGCGTGGCTTGGGAGTACCAAAGTCGAGGGTTCAAATCCCCTGCATTGCTCCAATTGATTTTCTTGCCGATATATATTATGTTGTTGTGATATCCTTGTGTAATATTTGCTAGTGTTAAAGTTTTATTTAGGGTTTATTGGCCCATAATTTAAGAAAATAGTCATGTGGATTTTAAATTTGCAGAGATGCATCCTAAAGAACTGTGAGAAGTTAATAGAATTAGTTGTAGTGAAACTGCACCAGGACTGGTTTCCTTTACTTGACCTTCTTGCCATGGTGCTCAGCCCTAATTCCAAGTAAGTAAGGGTATTCTTTGTAGGTTTGTAAGATATATGGTATGTATACAGGCTTCTGTATATGCTCTTTATGTATACAATACATACTGAATATGCAAAAAACCACAAGAAGAATAATTAATAATATAATTGTCATATCCCCACGGACACATTTTTATGTAATAAATGTTGTTTGCGTGTCGTGTTTTGTTTTTTGCATGTACAGACATATATGCTATATGCAGTAACATATATGAAATATACAGGATATTCCTGTGCAGTATATGTAAATATAATTATAACTGATCATATAGTTGGGATTATGTAATTTGAATTGAGAATTTTCTAGCAAAGCGTATAAGGTTTACAAAAAAAAACGGTGATTAAACTAATATAGAATATAGTGTTATAATGAGCTATTCAGTGGTGGTATTCCTGTATGAGTTCAATGATTATAAATGGTTTTGTTGTCTTTTAATGTTTGTTAAATAAACCTAACCCATTGGTTGTATTTAGCAATTACACTTGCCTGATAAATGAGTGAGCATTCACTGCTGAAAGCAATTTTACCACATGCCTTTATAAATTAGTTTCTGCTAACCGTAACATTTATCCAGACATCTAGTCTTCAGGACACGTTTTGGACCAGTAGTTGCAACCGTTTTGTCGCTACAGAAGAACACATCTTTGCATGTGGTATAGCTAAATACTCAGATATACAGTACCTTGTTCCTCTTTAGGATTCTGGAACCATTCGAAGTTCAATGATTGTCTATGTGAAAAGTGCAATAATTTTTCTTGAAACAAGAGTTAAAATAAGAAGATAATAGATTGCAGGGAAATTATGGCTACAATTATGTTTCCCAACTAATACATAAAATTCCTTGAAGAGTAAGCAGTGGGAATATTTATGGTCTAGTATTTAGCTACTTGGAATATATTTTTTATTAGAAAAAGTTGACAAGTTATTTTCTAATTAAGATTGTTTTATTATTCCACTTCAAAGCACATGTAATTATTTCTGTAAATGAAAACAAATTGCAAGACTATAGATATGTATATTTGTATGTACAGTACTGTGTGTGTATTTTTGTTTAGCTCCATTTATATTTAGAAATAGGACAGCAGGAGTGGTGCAGCCAAAGGGTTAATAAAAGTCTAATTTGCAGTGCATTAGATATACTCAACTTGGACAGCAATGATCTTGCGTCATGCAGGTTGGCGTTCAATCCTCCTTTGGTCCAAGTGGTTGAGCACCGCTCCTTTGTCCTCCTATCCTGTCCTCAAATCTCTTCCTTGGGCAGGCGATGAGTTACAATAACATGGCTGAAGTATGTTGACCAGACCACACACTAGAAAGTGAAGGGACGATGACGATTCGGTCCGTCCTGGACCATTCTCAAGTTGATTGTGAGATCGACTGGAGAATGGTCCAGGACGGACCGAAACGTCGTCGTCCCTTCACTTTCTAGTGTGTGGTCTGATCGACACTCTTTCTTGATTTAGTGCTCTCCTCATAATTACCTTCAATAATTATTGGCACTAATAATTAGTGCCAATCTGATTTGGTGCTCTTTTCATAATTACCTTTGATAATTATAATATGTTTTTCTTGCTTTAGGTTTCATACGTTTAATGGAACACGCCCTTCAGAAACAGTACCACAGGGGTCACAGATCCCAGACTATGAACTGTTTGCCCGACCACCTGATCCCAGAAATCCCAGAGGTTGGCTGGTCGACCTTATCAACCTTTTTGGCAAGCTTGGTGGCTTTCAGATCCTCCTAGAAAGATTTCAGTCGGGCAAGAATCTTTCTGTTCCTGTAATATGTGCACTCTTACGACCATTTGGCCTCTGCTTTGAGATGCTCACAGTACCTACTATAGAGAAATACTTCATGCCTATTGTAGTAAGTATAAGAGTGTTCATGTAATTTGAGTAATAAAATGAAGATATTTTGTTGCTTTGTATACAAATTCACGTAGAGTTGACTCGATTTTTTTGCAGTATTTTATTAAGTTTGTCATTCGTTCAATGTTTAACTCAACAGGAGGTAGTTCCAGCCTTTCTAGAGAATCTTACTGATGAAGAGTTGAAGAAAGAGGCCAAGAATGAAGCCAAAAATGACGCGCTTTCTGCCATCATCAAAGCCATAAAGTGCCTGGTATCCCGAGTGCCCAGTCAAGAAGAGACTGCCAAAAATCTTGAGATTTTTAGACTAAAAATGATACTCAGGCAAGTAGATAAATACTCGTCAAGCAGGTATCATGCAGTACGTTATTTTACCAGGTATAGATTAAAGTACTGTATTGTATAGCTTTAAAAACAAAGGGGTGCATAACAAATAGATGATTTTTAGTTCGTGCATTGGTGTTAAATTCGTATATGTTGAAGAGAGCACACAATGCTGAGTGATGTCAAGAAGCACCAAGATGAGAGTAGACCTTAGACTGTACACATATATTGTAAAGAATATTTTGCCTGTAAGGAATCTTGCATGTGAAATATTGTATACAAATAGTCTACTCTAAACTATGGGGGTTTTCTACATGATTAATTTCAAATAAAAAATTTGTTTGCCCATGTTACATCTAAAACATAATTGTGCCAAGAAACTTGGTAATATATTTGTCTTTAATAAGGTTTTTAAATTATCTTTTTAATTAGTTCTACTTTAGCATCAATTAGATGCTTTCATTTCATGTAGAGTGCACGAACTCTTAAGAAAGGGGATGGGGGAATTTGTAAGGTGGTAGTTGTGTACAGGAGAACAGCTGGGTGAAGGAGGCCAGGTATGAAAAGTGACCTTAGCTGAATTTAAAATAAGATGAGAAAAAAAAGGGAATTAAGAGAGGGGAGTTTGAAAGATGAAAATAAAGTTAGCTGTATGTACAGCGTGCATAATATGCAAGGATGGTTTCCTCATGAGAATGGAATGCTGTAAACTGATTTGTAAATATAAATAAATGTTCTTAAAGAGTTGTTTGCATTTCAGGTTATTGCAAATTTCATCCTTCAATGGGAAGATGAATGCCTTGAATGAGGTAAATAAGGTGATCACAAACGTGTCCTATTACTCACATCGTCATGGACCTGTTGAAGAGGAAGAATGGTTAACTGCAGAACGCATGGCGGTAAGAATTTTTCTCGTCCTTTGCTGTATCTTGTTAGTGCTAAGTGCTTTCTCTCAATTCTGTGAATGGCTGAATAGAACATGTGCACGTGCCATGCTATGCTTTGCCCTTCGTGAGTACTCAAATTATCTTTCAGTTCACTGAAATATAATTTGCTTTCACTTTCAGCTATTTGCTGTGTCAGTGTTCGCTTATTTTTTTACTCTAGACATAAGAAATGGGAGATAAGTAGTAAATTAAATGTTATATTCAAGGGCTTTCTTTTTACTCTTTTAAGGAAATGCACACTTGTGCTTATCTAATTGTCCTTGAGCAATTCCCGTGGCGCAGTGGTAAGACACTCGCCTTGCGCTTCATGAGCACTTTGGCCTGGGTTCATATCCTGTCCGGGGAAGATTAACTGGGTACCAATCTTTAACTGTAGTCTGTTCACCCAGCAGTGAATGGATACCTGGTTGTTAAACGATTTGGCAGGTCATATTCCGGGGAAATTAGGATTAAGGACCTGCATGAAACGCTATGCATGCAACCCGTCCTCTTAAAAATGATGTCGCTTTTCGCTTGTATGTGCTACGGCTGAAAAAAGCTGTAATTTGAAAATGAAAAATAATTGAACAAAAGAATTTGGATTTTTTTTTTTTTCAACATAGCAAGTTAAGGATCCCCTGGTAGATTAGGAGGGCAGGAAGTTCTAAGGTTTCAAAACGTCGTGAAAACAGTTAATTGAAAGTGTCCTCTCCTAACCTAACAAAATAAGCCAGAGGAGCCAAAACAGAAAACAGGACAGTACGTCATTTTCGTTACCCGATTCCATTTTAAATTACGTCCTTTTTTATCCCGAGTGCGCATACGAGCGAAAAGCGACATAATTTGTAAGAGGACGGGTTGATGCATGCCAGTGGCTTTACAAGAATGTAAAACCTCTTTGTATGCCTTTATTGCTATTGTACTTGGTAAATTCATACCTTGTGACTTTTCACTTCTCTGCAATAATTAGTTTTGAGGCTATGAATAGTGGCTAATTCCACTGCCTCTGTTTCATGTTATATTGCTCTTCTTTATGACTTTCACTGCTCTTGAGTATTTCTTTGATTCCTCTGGCTTATTTCTCCAGCTTCCACTTGAGCCCACTCGTTGATTCCTTGCCTGGAAAACAAAAGCTTCACTTGGTTTTATTGTATTTGGTGTGGCTGCCATGCTAAATCTGTATATTCTAGAAGTGTCCAAACGTATTGTTGAAAATGCCTTATTAGAGTTTGAAAGCCTTCCTTGTGATGGCAGGTTTTGTCATTGTGTATCTTTTTTGTTTTAAATTGGCTGTATGCTAACTATTTTTATATTTGAAATCAGATGGTTTATATTATCACTTTATAAATATATATTAAAATTTGACAGGAGTGGATCAAGGAAAACCGTGTACTGCAGATAGTGCTTAGAGATTCCCTTCACCAACCGCAGTATGTTGAGAAGTTAGAAAAGATTATACGCTTCATCATCAAGGAAAAAGTGAGTATTGAGTGTATATTTCAGCATTGAACATGTACGATGTATGGCTCCTTCTAAAGCTGGGCCAGTGTGTGTTTTTGCAGTATTATGTAAATTTAAATGTTCCTTTAAATTATTGCAATGTGTATTTTATAATTTTTTCAAGGCTTTGACACTGGAGGATTTAGATGACATCTGGGCAGCACAGCATGGAAAACATGAAGCTATTGTTAAAAATGTTCATGACCTCTTGGCCAAGCTTGCATGGGATTTTTCACCCGAGCAGCTGGATCACTTATTTGGGTGCTTTCAGGTAAGTTAGATTGTTGTGTATTCACTCCACTTCTTTCTATTTTGTAAGAAGTTGTGACTGTAGTTACCCTTTACTTCTTCCTCCAGCTTATTCATATTTTTTATTCATATACACTTAGGGGTTACCTTACCCAACCTGTCCTCTTGAATAGTACATGGCATTTTGACACAAATCCTCAATTGCCAAAATGTGATGTACCATAAATCACAATGGCCCGCAACATTGACAGGCTGTTGTGTTTTCAATTCGTGAGGCCCCGGTTAGGTTAGTTTTGAGCAATTTCGAGCAACGTACATTGTTTTAGTGACTTTGCAACTTGAGAGGATGGGCTGCAATACTGGTACTATTCCTTTCCATCTTGACTTCTGTGCTTTCAGTTTCCATTGATGTCCTCTTACTTTCTCTACCTACACTAAACTGCAGTATTTCTATTAATTTATACAAACATATACACATACTCTTATATTTATACTCTTAACATATACATTCCTATATGTTAAGCTATTCATTTTTCTCTTGATCGTTTCTAACTACAGTAGATACAATTTTTAGTGTAGAAAAAACTGTTTTTGTGGTACGGGAGGAATACTCCAGTGCGTGTGGTGCTACAAAATGTGGACGATTTTGAGAAGTTGGTTGTCTTTCTCTGTGCCGTTATTCTTTGGAAATGAACAGAATGTTGAAAGCTCATGGTATGGCAAATTAAAGATAAATGTAATGGATTTCATTGAAATTTACTAATTATTTTGGTGTTTTTAAATTGAGCTTTCATTTAACAGACTAGCTGGAGCCAGGCAAGTAAAAAACAACGTGAGAAGCTCCTAGAGTTAATACGCAGGTTAGCAGAAGATGACAAAGATGGAGTTATGGCACATAAGGTAAGAAATATAAATCTCGCTTTATTCTGGCTTGAACTGAAGTTATCACTTGGCATAATTTTCAAGTGTAATGTCTGTCTTTGTTGGATTTGAATATAACTAGGAATGTAAAAGTAGTTATATCTAAGAGAGCAAATTTAGTGAAAGTTAATATTTTATATGGGGAACACTTGGGTGAAATCTTCATGTTCCAACTAGCTGGGAATACATAGTAATTGGGGTGTTTACGTTTGCATGAAGGAATGGGTACTGTTGGTACTGTGTATTGATTTTTAGTGTAGGTAGAACTGTGGCAAGGTAATTAGCATGGTTTTGAAATATTGAAATGTAGCACATGTTAGCGCATGTTAGTCTTGTTTTGGAGATCAAATTTGTTATTTTTAGTGCATGTTGTTCATGAACAAACGACCCATCCTCCTGTTAAGATAGTTTTTGTAACCATGTGCACCATAGTGCAAAGATTGACATACTATGCACTTAGTAGAATTTGGTACTGTTCCCTTTTATAAGAATCCGGAAAAAATAAAGCTAAAAAACACTTAAATATTCCTAGGCCTAGTTTGGCTCACACATGCACTGTATTAGGCCTAGGAAGGTTAGGTTAGTTTAGTTTCTTTGCAACATAACTAGAAAATCCTTTCCTGTTTGTCCAAATTCAATAGTACCAATTTCTACCTTCTAATTGCGTTGTATGTCGGTGTATGTACTATGCTCCTCGTTGTTACTGTAAGTACTGTACTATCAAAACAGGAGGATGGGCTGTAACTAATGAACTGATTGGAACCAGACCTCATGTCAAAATCTGTTGCATTGTACTTTAGTTTAATTTCTCCAATTATCAATAACATTTATTGCTAGTATTTTACAAAAAATGATGAGTTAATATTTTAACGCAAATATACAAACAAAATTGTATATTTGTTGTATAATCATAAATATAATACTGGTATAAAGTATTATTTACTTGACAGTGAACGTCAACTTTCCGTAACCCGTGAGTGCTCTAGTGAGGTGTTCTTGTACTGAATTAAACGTGACAGAGCCAATTAAATATTTCCCTCGAAAGTTGCATTATTTCCTATTAATTACTAGAATTAACTTCAGAAGATTGTTATAGTTTATTTTTGTAATGATATTTTATTGTATAACTATTTTTAAATTTGAGAAACAGTATGCCATACAGTAGTTAATATTCCTGTATCTCTTATGTTTAGTTCACATATATATGTGCTGATTTGCACTAGAAATTTTAATGTGTTCATAGAATTGATGCTAATTGGTATTTTTCATAAAGTCAAAATGTTTTGTTAAAATTGGAATTCTGAAGAATTGAATTGAGTTGGGAGTGCAGCATGCAGTGTACCTTGTATATCCAGACCATTTCTTTTAGTACATTTGTTAATTTAGTTTAAATGGCGACATGGCTCGGACTGCTTGTCAAGTACAGTAATTGGCAGTTGTTTAATACAGTACTACACTATATTAATTTTTATAATGGGAGATGATGATGATGATATTTTGGTTCAATATATGGAAACCTACAGCATAATCTCATGTATGATAGAATGTCTTCATTATTTAATGTCACAGCTATGTTTATTTCCAAGAAAATCACCCGGATCACAGGTTACAATCCATGATATTTTAGTGTTTTCCCTGAACATTGGTATTTTTTTTTTTTACCCCCACCACCAGGTTTTAACACTACTGTGGTCATTAGCCCATTCAGATGACGTACCAACAGAGATAATGGACCAGGCCCTAAATGCTCACGTGAAGATTTTGGATTATTCCTGCTCGCAGGTATAGTACTGCGTCTTTGTTCCACATCTTCATTTTAATATAATTAAAATATGGAAAATAGGTAAGAAACATATATTTTGTATAATTGTGGATCAAATTTCATTCTGTAGTCTCTTATGAAGCTAAATTTTTGTTTTCTCTTGCTCTGAGAATGAGCCAAGTTATTAATTCATTAGCAAGTGCCATTTGTGGGGTAGGGAGGTAACATCTTGAGGAAGAAAATAGGTACTGTCTCCACTCGATCATCCGGACTATATGGGAAGGACCCCCAGCCGGATTATCACATTTTTCGGATAATGGTACTTTTTCACCTACGAGTCCAAAAGTGACCATTTCCAACTATTTTTATACTACAAACAACATAATTTGAATTGTCTTGCCACATACAATTATTAAATATTCAACTAGAAACCTCAACTTACCTTGTTGGTGTTCGTCTTCTTGATTGATGCCACACATCTTGAAGTTAAAAATTCTTAACAATTTACGTAACCTATACTAACACAACACTAAAATTAACACTTAAAATTACTGTACAGTTCATTAAGCTAAGTTAGTTTTGACTGCCAGCTGCTGAAGCCTCACTGGTTGAGGGCATTTGGGTTGCCTGTGAGGCCTCACTTGTTGAAGGTGCTTGCTTGCACCTCACTTGTTGAAGCGCTTGCATGCCCTCACTTGTTGAAGGCGCTTGGCTTGCCTGTGACGCCTCACTTGTTAAAGGCGCTTGCTTGCGCCTCACTTGTTGAAAGCGCTTGGCTTGCCTGTGGCGCCTCACTTGTTGAAAGCGCTTGGCTTGCCTATAATGCCTCACTTGTTGAAGGAGCTTGGCTTGCCTGTGGCGCCTCACTTGTTGAAGGCGCTTGGCTGCCTGTGACGCCTCACTGTTTGAACAACACGTAACTTGTCTTTAATGGCTAGGACAATCTTCTTCCTCTTAACACTTCCAGAACGATTGATGCTGCTACCAGACATATTCTTGGCCAAAAATGTTCAAAATTACTATGAAAATTAAGAAAGTTATTTAAAAAAATATTTCACTAATGGCGCAACACTGTGAGGCCGCACTGGTTGAGGCGTATAACTGTGACTTGTCTTTAATTGTTAGGACAACTTTCTTCCTCTTAACACCTCCAGAACGATTGATGCTGCTACCAGACATAGTCTTGGCCAAAAATGTTCAAAGTTACTATGAAAATAAAAAAGTTATTTAAAAAAATATTTCACTAATGGCGCAGCACTGTGTATAACACGAGGGACGGACGCACATGGGTTGACCAGTGTTGGACAGGTCCACTTGGGGCAGCCATAGCGTTACGTAGGCCGCCAGGAGGAAAAAAATTCACAATATTTTTGAAGGAAACTTCAGCCTGTGCACAATGCTTTTAGGAAACTTATTTATTTGTTATTACATAATTACTAGTAGTTATTTTATTTGTTTTTGGCTATGATTAATTGTTCTAAAATTAAAATTAATGGTAATTCCTGTACCCAGGTAGTCCCTCCTGACGCACCCCTCCCACCCTCCCAACACCACCCACCCACCCCACCCCCACCTACACCATGCGCCTCGAGTCTCGGGCAGACGGGATTAATACCGTATGGCCTGGCTTATGTTTTCATATACGGACAAAGGCACGATTATCTGGGGGACTGACCGGATAGTGTAATTTCTGCAGAAAACCTGCTTTAATCCGGTCCCTGTGGCTATTTTGGCCGGATATTGTGATAACTTTATCCGTTCACGATTTTGGCCGTATAAGGGCGTTTTTCGGATGTTCGAATCCCGGATAATCGCGGGGTTACAGTATATAGATAAAAAAGAAAATGCTATTGCTGTCTTTTGGTAGAGAGTAGTAGACACAGACCAGGTGTAGACAGAGGTTGGTGCTCTTGAGAATTATAGCTGCCTAACTAGGCTTGGCCAGCCAAATGCTGACGGGTTATGGCCATGTTGTAAGCATTTGATTGATCTTTGTTTTAAAATATGTAAAGCATAATTTCATATAATTTTACACCGGATATAAATGCTGGTATTGACCAAATGTAATCGAATCAGGCCTTTAATATGGCCAGCACTACAATGGCATGGCGAATATTTGTCGTCTCTCCGTTGGATGCAAATGATATTTAATGTATTTTTAAGGGCATAAACTGGGTAATATATGGTAATACTAGCAAAGATGGTATATAATTTTTTTTTCAAGTTTTGAGGAGAATTAAACATTACTGAGGCATCTAAAATGTGCTTTATTAATAATCAACATTGCAAGGGTCAAGTTGAATTGGTGCACCTTTTGTGCTTGTACAGTCATCTTGAGCAATATTTAGCACCCTTTAGAATATCAACACAGATGGTGCTACATAGTGTTCCCAGTTTGGTGCCTTCTTTTGATAATTGTCTAGTACAAATTTATGATCCAATTGTATTATATAATTTTTAAATACAGTGTGTGGTTTTTTTCTGTAAAGCTTGTTATGTTTTGATGTTTAAATGCATATACTATATCTTGGGAAAAATGTTAATTAACCTTAAAGTTGCTCCTTACAAGATTTGACATTCCAGGACCGAGACATTCAGAAGAAACACTGGCTTGACCGATGTGTTGAGGAACTCAAGCATGACAAATGGGTGCTTCCTGCTCTAAAGCAGATACGAGAAATATGTTGTTCCTATAGTGAAGCACCGCCCAATTTTTCGCAGCATCAGCGCCCTACTCCACATGTCAGCTACCGTCATGATATCATCTCCAAACTCCAAAATCAGCATTCTCTTGTGGTTCTTGTAGCTGATAATCTCACAACTTATATGAAGAATATTAGAATAGCTGCAAAAGGTGTGTTATAGCCATGGGATAAGTGGACTATTTTTTTAAATGAAACGACTTGTAATAGTTTTTAGTGTGTAATTTGTTTCTGCTTGTTTTGTTTTGTTTCAAGATGATTCCAAGGTAATTTTAGTTACCTGTACAAGCACTACTAAGAAAATTTATCAGATAGAAATGTTGTAGTAAGTGTGCAATTTAACTTGTTTTATTATAATATAAATGAGTTGCAGAAAGAACTTGTGAAAAATATTATTTTTCTCTAATCATGTCTAATGGAATAAATTGTTAGTGTAAGTGATATTTGGCAGAGGACTTTAGTAAAACTTGATGTAATTTAAGAATTGCTATATACTGTGTTTCAATCAACTTTGGCATTCTCTCCAACAATATCAGAACACTTGCTATACAACTAACACTAATTGACTTTCTGTATAAAAGCTCTTGGCAGTATTTAGTAATATTCCATTAACTGCATACACACTCATTATTCACGAGAGGCCCAACTATTTACAGTTGGCTTGAAAATACATAATTATGTGCACCTTAAAAGGTTTCTCGTTTGTTCACTCTTGGTGGTTGTTGTAAGAATAACATTTCAGGAATGCTCTTTGCTATGAAACCCACCTTGTTACTTTCCAACTGCTGTAAATGTTTGGTAATTTTCTGTGTGCAACCAGTCCCTATTTATTTTGCCCAAAAATATTGCTACAAGTCTTCCTACAATCACATTTATATTTGTTATTTTGGCTGTTTCACACTGGTCACAGTGGCACTTCCTTAAGTTTTAAGACATTCTCCACATCTATTCTCTTCTTTTCACAGTATTAAATTATTTTAGCATAAATGTAATCAGTGCCTACCTTTTCTTTGGCTATAACTTCTTGCATACCTGTACTTTTATTCTTCTAGGTATCTTGAGTGATAAATTGACAAGTTTAATAAATTTGTGGGTTGGATTTTCTTTGTCATACTTGCAAGTTGATTGTTGTACTTTCACCAGTAAAAACTGTTTGTTTGGTTTTTGTCCCTGAAATCTACCTTTAAATTTTAGAAGTACAATATTCTCTTCACTTACCATTTTCCTATGTTGTATGTAATAGTTTTAAGAAGTTGCTGAAGCCGTACAATGGGAACTAATCTGCATTTCTAAACTCTTCAGGCATGCACGCTCGTGCATTATTGACTTGACTACGATGGGTTAATAAGTATGTTTGTCTTCGTTCAGGGATGTAGGTGTGATCCTATTGTACTACATCAATGGTGTTGATGTAGTACAATGTGCTACATTGTACTACATTGTGCATGTAGTATTTGTGTTTAGTTGTCTTGTTGCATTTTCTAAATTCTTTCTAAAATAATTTGAAAGTGAATCTGGGTAGAATGGTTATGTTTAACACCTCTGCGTTTTACAGAAAATCCCGACCTGAATCCAGCGGATATTATTCCTGATCGGCGATATAACCATATATACCAAGTTCAGGAGCGACTTAGTTTTCTTAGGTTTTTACTAAAGGTTAGTAAATTTGATCCTGAATGTTCGTTGGGCTGGTTTCTATAGGGTTTTGAGTCCTTGAACAGTATATACAAACAAAATAAAATAGGAATTTACCTGTACATTAATTAAATACGCAATTGAATTTGAGTAAGTTCGATCACAAAGCATGCCTTTATACTTTTTAGTATTGTACTATATTTGGCACTTGCACCTTGCAGTTGCAAAAGTAGACAAGATATAGCTCTTGATTTCCACCTCATTTGTAGTTTCTAATAGTTATACATCTAGGACTTTGTGTTTTAAGAAGAGAACTAGTAACAAGGACCAAGTGGAGTGTGATAGGGGGGGGGGACAAGAGGAGCAAGGCTTATAGGATGTTAGGATGTATTAAAACCATAAATTTCTTCACTGGGCTGTTAGTGAAAAATTTGATTAATACAGTACTGGGGCATTTTTTTCTTTTATTATAGAATTAAAATCTTAGAGGTGACATGGCCCTTGGGTGTGCCTGAATGCAATTCATGTAGAATACGGTGCTTGGCTGTTGACATGGGTAACTTGATCTCCTTGCTACCAAAATAGAGAGTTTACATACAGTACGAGTAATTGGTATTCAAATAACATGTGAACAAGAAGAAGTAATCTGCAAGATGAAACTGGTAGCTACCAGATTTTTAGTTTAGCAGTTTATTATTTTCATTGGTGAGAATTTTACAGGGAATAAGTGTTTGTCTGAAGATTTTGCAAATCAGCATAATTACATGTCTCTAATCCTGACAGGATGGTCAGTTATGGCTGTGTGCACCCCAGGCCAAGCAGATTTGGAACTGTCTAGCGGAGAGTGCTGTATTTACTGTAGATAGAGAGTCGTGTTTCAAATGGTTTTCCAAGTTAATGGGTGATGAGCCAGACCTTGACCCTGAAATCAACAAGGATTTTTTTGAAAACAACATTTTGCTGCTTGACCCATCGTTGTTGACCGAGAATGGCATGAAGTAAGTAGACTAACCTAACCTTAATGCACCGTAGAGTTTATAGGAAATGCCCAAAATTTTTTTAATTGTGTAACGGTTATAAAAAATTATCGTAATTTAATTAGTAGAAAATTAACTGACTTAAAAACCATAAAAATTAAAATTTTGTTTCTAAATGGCTTGTTTTAAATTTTGAGGGAATTTGAAATTTAAAAAAAAAGTCCCTCTTTGAGGGAATTATATAGTACATTGATATTATGGAATTTGCTGTGACATTGAATCTTTAAAATTACTCATGGCTTGAATGGTTGGTTGTAATTTAGGTACATTTCATGTTTTTGTAGATTCACACGAGTGATTAGAAGCAAGGTGAAATATACAGTAGTATCCTAATACTGTAATGATTTAGTGCTTAGAAATGTTTCCACTCTATAGTATTTGGCCGAGTTTCCTGGTCATCAAACGGGGGTTTGGGCCCAGTAGGTATGACTGATGATGCCAGAAGAAAGACTTAGTAAGCAGGCGATGAGTCACAATAACGTGGCTAAAGTAAAATGACCAGACCACACACTAGAAGGTGAAGGGACGACAACGTTTCGGTCCGTCCTGGACCATTCTCAAGTAGATGTGAGTGAAACGTCGTCGTCCCGTCACCTTCTAGTGTGTGGTCTGGTCAAAGACTTGGTAATTTTATTTGATTAAAAATAATCTTTTTAAAATTAAATTGTTAATGATTTTCATGACGTAGACTTAGTGGTTGTCTTCGCGATGATATTTTCTCTTTGAACAGGTTCAACATTGCATAGATACTTTGACTCCATCTACTATTAGAAAATGGTTGCAAAATAATTTTTTATACTAAAATAGTTTCAATATTTTTATAGATTTAGATGGAAAGAGCAAGGTCTTATTTAAAATTTAATAAAGAATGCAAATCAAATAAATTTTTAAATCTACCAAAAGGTGTCTGGTAAAAGGTTAAATTGTCTTCTCCTCCTACAATGATACAGTGTATAATGAGCTTGTGTAATGTTGTATGTGCATTCACAGGTATGAGAAAATATTAATGAAATTTATATATTATTTTTTCCAGATGTTTTGATCGGTTCTTTAAAGCTGTTAACTCCAAAGAAGGAAAACTGGTTCTGAAAAGGAGAGTTTACCTTATGGACGATGATGACCTTATAGGTGTAGATTATGTCTGGCGAGTGAGTATTTGGTGTGCACCTCTATCACATGTTGTTTTTTCAAAGAACCTCGTGTGCGTGTGTGTATTTGAGAAGATAAATTTTGCCATTATACTAAAATTGTTAAGTGTTCTTAGGTTTCTTGTGGAATATTGATTTGTGACATTTCCATTTGAAGAGTAGTTGGGGTTGATCGGCCTTTTTACATTAACAGGTAGTATTGTGTGGGACGGAAGATATTGCATGCCGTGCCATTGAACTATTGCGAGAGACGTACACAAATCTTGGGCCAAGGCTTCAAGCCAATCAGGTCATCATACATGATGACTTCCTCTCAAGTTGTATGTCTCGGCTTAAGGTAAGATGATGATGCAAAGTTAAAGGATGTATAGAATTTATGTAATGCAGCTATTGTAATGGGAAAATGTTTCCGGAGCTGTGTAATCTAAAACGCAATAACATTGATGCATTTTGTAGTTTATTGTGTAGTAATTTGCGGATCAAGTAAAAGAAACGCGTCTTTTGACTGTGGTTTGTTGCACAATTTCAAACTAAATAGTGTCCTAGTACTCCTAAGTAGTATTCTTAATTCATTCCATTACATTTAAAGTAGCTTCAGCACTGCAATCTGTAAAATAGTACATGAAGATTTTGTCACTTATATTTTGTCAACATTTGTATTGATGTGTTTCTTGGTCCCATCTCCTTATCACGTGTATTTAAGATTAAAAACAAATTTTAAAAATGAGTAATTCATAAAGTTGCAAAATGTTGTTAATACCAGCTATTGTAGTGAGTTTCTTTTATATTGTACTAGTATATACTAATGTTTTGTTTTTTTAACAGGCAATGTATGACACTGTATCAGTGTTAGATCAAGATAAGGATTCTATTAATAGAGTTCGGCAAGAAACTACAAGAATGTGTCGGGTCATTAAAGTTTTATACGAATATGTTTCGGAGTGTGATGGTGACTTTGGTGATGACAGATCTATTCTACCTCTTGGAAGGTATTTAATTTAACACAGTTATACCAATACTTAAGTAATTATTGGACAAAAACTAATTACTGCTAATGATAAAAGAAAGAAAATTGTAGATGTTTTGCTAAAATTTGTATTTTTTTTTTATCTTGAAGAGCATCAAGAGGGAAGCATTTGTCACTTTTGGTGAGGTTTCCTGTACAAGGTCGGCAGCCGGATGAGATTGATGTATGGACTCACACAAATGACACGATGGGCTCTATAAGAAGACAAGTTAGTTGCTCTGCTTTATTTCTGATAGAATTTTAATTATAAGGGTATAGAGAAGTGCAATCAAAAGCATAACAATGTGAGATTGAAATCTGTGTGAAGATTATTTTTTAATTGCCAGATCTCTTAAATGGGTGCTCATTTGTAGATATGCCATTGTTAATGGTTCATTTATTTTATTGTTTTAGGTACTTCACCGGTTGAAATCTACTGCTCCGAATGTAAAAGTAGAGCTTTACTTGAACACAGATCCAATAGACCCTCTGGATGACAAAAAGATCATTGCTCACATGCCTCTCAGAGATAAAATGGTAAGTTGTACCTCTAGTGCATTTGTTATGTTAATTTTATGACATCAAACTTGAATCAAGAAAACTGTGTGTACGTTGCTGTAAACGAACGTTACATGGTAATTGGAGTTCTCCTTTGCAGATATTAACAGCCAAGCTTGTTCAGGTGGGAAGCAATATGCCATCGTCCCCAGACAGCTCTTCGGATTCTTCAACGGGCTCTCCTCAGCACCCATATGAAGGACCTAATGTAGAAGCTGAAAATTGTCTTCCTGGTGTTGTAAGTAATTTATATTGCTGTAAATGATGGCCTTGTCAAATTTATTCTGGAAAAGTGGACAATACTTAGTGTCGCTTCATTGATTGTTGCGTGGGGAAACCTGTTGTTTCCACCCCTTATTGGCATTTTGGTGGGGGTTTCTACCAGTATGTAGTCCATAGACTCCCTCTGCTTCCCTGCCTCTTGTGAAGGGGCAGGGTGCAGTTTCCTGCTCACTGTGACCTGCAATTGCCCTAGAATTGGGGATGCTTGATATTGTACCAAGTTGCAGGGAGGGTGGGAGGAGGGAAGAGTATCTATTTTGATGACTTTGCTGTAAATCTTGTGAAAATTACCATTTTGCAAAAAAAAGTTAATTGGTAAAAGTAATGAGGGTTAAATTTAGAAACCAGGAAGTAGGAATTAAGGATGTCATTTTAACCAGTTTTATTTTACAATCTTTCAGATAATGTCCGGTCAAGCCAAATACACGCAGTTTCTTCTTCAGTTAGCTGACCTTGGCTGCACCTTACAGTTAGCACAGTTAAGGGACAGTGCACGGGCACTGCTCAACATCATGCCAGCTGACCAGTATGCCGGTAATGCTTGAGCCTCTTGTTCATGTGCTGACTAATGTAATAAGTGCTGAATGTTTATCGAGTGAATGGCCTGTTAAGTGCAAATATTAACCTGTTTTACTGTTAAACTGGCATCTTGTGTTAAATATGGCAGAATGAATTATTACATTAGTTCTTTAAATTGAAAGATTTTCATCACTCTAGTTTTGTTTCCCCCTCTTAAAAAGTAGGTTTTGTTTGATACATATTTCATACAAGTGTTGTTAATTATTGTTCCTTAATGATTACTTGATGCTGATCATCACAATCATTTAACATTTGTTAGCAGTATGGCCTGTCATTTTGTCTTTGATTTTTTTTTTATTCCTAATATCAGTAACCTTAGACAAACCTAAAAAAAACTCTGTAGCTAATTTGTGGAAAGTCATAACGTTTTCAGATGTTGAATGTTTGATTTCAAGATAGGCTATATTGTTTATTATTTTATGTATATGCGTAAATAGGACTGAATTTAACATTTTTGTTGCAGCTAATAATCTCCGGAAAATCTGTATGGAGCACGCAAAGATTGGGGAGCAGAGCATGGCACCTTCATTGGAGAGCATTGTGTTTTCATCATCGCCATCACAGGTTCTCTACAATTTACAGGTATGCTTGCATTACTATATTTGTCATAAAAAGTTCTAGTGTATATGTGTGTGTGTGTGTATCTATATATAATTGTATTATTTTTCATTTCTAATCATGAAATTGATTTTGTTCTGGAACCACATCTGTGTTAATAATTCACGCTAGTTTCGGCACTTCTGTTTTGACCCTAAACACAAGTCTCGACTGCCACGTCAAACCCCCAACTTCACTGCAACTATGACATGCAACAACACTTCAACAACTTGTATGGGACAGAACACTTTAAAATCTTCCACATGGAGTAAAGTAAAACAATGAACCTACCAAAAAAAAACACAAAAAACTTGAAACGTCCTTTATTTCTTTTTAAACATACAAGGACTAAAACACATACAAAGTTCCCTTTAATAAATGGCCTTCTCACAGAAGCAAATGCAGTGTTTTGAGCATTGGCATATACATTCAAGCCTAAACAGTAATGTTTGGACTCCTAACAATAATATCTACAAAAGTGATAGTGAATAAGATGCAGTGAAGACTTGATAAGACCCTAAAAGTGTGGTAAAGGCATTTAGGATAATAATTATGTTCATATGCAATCACTTAGATGGGTTTTCTGCCCCATTGCACATCCCTAGCATTCTAGATTTCATTTTGCCTTGTATACTGTATCTGACTGGAAAGCAAAAGGCACTTTAACGTTCAAATACAGTAGGTGTTTTATTGAGTAAAGAGTTGAAAAGTGATTTTTTGAGGTCTGTTGAACCCAGCTGTGCCCCATTCAAGCTGAGGGCTACCTATAATGCTCCCTATTTACTTCCTGATGATACCTACCTACTGCATAAAACTGGGCTAATGATGG
The DNA here is from genome assembly GCF_040958095.1 of Procambarus clarkii. Classification (NCBI taxonomy): domain Eukaryota; kingdom Metazoa; phylum Arthropoda; class Malacostraca; order Decapoda; family Cambaridae; genus Procambarus; species Procambarus clarkii. The sequence goes on along the minus strand of NC_091241.1, from coordinate 9,911,586 downwards.
TGATCATGGAAAAAGGCTAAATTTTGTAATAGTTTTCACATTGTCATTTTGTTTCGTACAGGTACTCTACTCCCTTTTAATGCCCGCTCACAACCCCATGGCAGAGAAGGCACTAGAGTTCCAGTATAATTTCATGAAGAGTGGAGGTGTCAAACTCATTATTGACATGCTAGCCAAAAACAACTTCCTGTCAAATACTGACATGCCAACAAAACGGTAAGAATACTGTCAATACTATTGTGATTTTTTTCACAACAATGTAGCTTATTATTCATGACTTTAATGATGAACAAATTGAGGAAAAGTGTTTGCTATACACAGAGTAATCACTCTAACGTGACTGTATCAATGAGAAAATCTGTAGGAGCCGCGATGAGGGTTCGAACCAATGCGGTGGGTGTTTCATGTACACGCCTAGTCAACTAGACCTCGACTTGGTATTCCTATTCCAGCTTCAATAGAAGCCTCGGGAAATCTTTGTGTGTTCAGTAGAACTCGAAGATGCAATACCATGTCATGGCCAAGTTGACTAGGGTATGTGCACGGGAACACCCACCGCATTGCTACGAACCCTCATCACGGTTCCTACGAATTTTCAGTGTTTGCCATGTTCAGGTAAACAAAGTAATGTTAATGCACGAGGAAAGAGCAATACATGTGGGGGAGTAGGGCAAGTAGATAAATGTACAACCATTCTCTTGGTCTTCATTGAGAAAGTAAGACGACCAAACTTGAATGACAGGGCTGGGCTTCTAAGTGTGAAAGACTGGCAGCTGCAGTGTAATGTTAACAAACACAGGGTTCTGAGTCTAGGAAATGATAGTTTAGCTGTTGCTAATATCTGGTGTTCTTTCATGCAGTTTTTGTTGGTTGTCATATTGCTCTGGCCCATCTAGCATTTACTTTATAAATGATCAATAACGCAATCTTGTTCATTGCTGTTACAATTCCTAATATGTTGTCTGTGTGGGTGGAGCTTTAGATCCCTGCTGCATTGGCACAAATTATCAACTTGCCCCCAGGTATGTCAGAGATCCTAACCTGAGGTGAGTAGCACCTTGCCCTTAGGCCCAAAAATGCTTTTCCCATATTATATATTTCACTCGAAGCCTAATTATTCATTTGCGCCTTATCTTTACAGGTCAGCCTTCTTGGTGGTGTTGAAGTTGGCAAAATTGGCATTTGTGACAGTAGGTTACGCTATTGTAAGTGTTGTCACGTCTAGCAATACGACCACCACCACGAACAGTAATGGTGGAACTGAAGACATATCGCCGCCTTCAACTGGTAATTATTGTCAGTTTGATCCCCCATCATAATGAATGAATAATAATAATGTTTGCAGGCGATCGAGTCACAATAACGTGGCTAAAGTATGATGACCAGACCACACACTAGAATGTGAAGGGACGACGTTGTTTCGGTCCGTCCTGGACCATTCTCAAGTCGATTGTGATGTTAACAATAACGAAACGTCGTCGTCCCTTCACATTCTAGTGTGTGGTCTGGTCATCATATTGTTTGTTGTTCTACTATAATCTTGAAAGGTTCATACAGTCCTAGAAAACTCGTGAAAAGTCCTGGTCAAGGGCTAAATATTCATAAAACTATACACAGCTTTGTCATGCCAGGCAATTTTTGTCATAGCATTTGCAGTTTTATCTTAATTTGAACTAAACTTAATTTTCAGATTGGGGTATTCTTTTCTCTCATCTTTGGCGATATACTTTCCACTTTCTACATATAACTCCCATTTTTGGGTCCTTTTGCTGTAAATGTTCTCTTTATTACAGTAATATTTTAACATTTTCTTGGGCGATGTTGCTTCTTGGTGTAGCTAGTATATTTTTGATCAGCGAGAAGGGATCGGTGGTATATGATTGTCGGTTACCAGTATTTTACGGAATGATGATTCCTTTGTATCTGGTGTGCTGTATTGTTCTGGAATGATATTGCTGTCTGGTGATATTTGTAGAAAGTTACTAACCCATTTGTAAAGTATTCCCTTGTTTTTTATCCAGTGATGGATATCCAGTGATGGATATCCAGTGATGGCTCACATCCCGGTGAGCACACGCCCCAACGTTAAACTGATTTACCCACAATGTTTATACATAATAAGAAGCCATTGCAAACATTTTTGCATGACACCATTTGCGTCATCCCCCATACTTCGTTTTTTGGTTGTATGATGGAATATGCGGCATCAGGCAGCGAAAGTCTTGAAAAAATTGTGACGGATGCATATGGGTGGTGAGGTTATAATTTACTGAGTACACCACGTGTGACTGGCAACAAAAGGATTTGGGTCGCAGCCTTTCAAATTCGTTCAATAGAACTTTGTGTCTTTTAAGCTCATTGTATCTGGGGGTGACTCAGAATATCATTGCATTGCTTCAAAACATTTTTTCAGATATATCATGATCTTGGAATTTCTTTGTGCACATAAAGCATTGGCAACATGAAGGTACTGTATGCGCTTGCCTATTACTGCTTGCGTACCTGGGACTATGGGGAACCATACTGCATATATATATAAGATGGGGGGGGGGGGGAGGAAGACATTTAATGAGCTGGTGATTGACAACTGAAAAATATATTATCTAGTTTAGAAGTAGACAATTAAATTGGCTTTTATGGGGTAAAACAAGGCTCTGGTGATTGACAACTGAAAAATATATTATCTAGTTTAGAAGTAGACAATTAAATTGGCTTTTATGGGGTAAAACAAGGCTGGGCAGGTTGGAATTGTTGTATTGGATTCTTGTTTGACAGAAGCATGTCAAAAGTTTATTTGTTACAGAAAGCATGAGTAAACTTTATTCAGAGGAAAACTAAATATTGGTTTCATGTTTAGTAAGTTAATTGATATTTTAAGTGCAAGTTCTCCATTTCTTTCTTAAAGTATATGAATATTTAAGTTTTTTTTTTTTTTGCATTCTTAGATTTTGCATTAAAGGGATTTACTTTATATTGTCTCTGGACAGACATGCAACTAGGGAAAGAACAGGATGTCTGTAGTTCCTGCATTGTCCTTCAACCATCTATATCGAGTTGGTACACGTTTTTGAGGTTTTATTTCACCTTCACTCTTGTTCATTCTGTCATTGTACTATAAACTTAGCCAAGTTTCTTATGCAACAAGGTAGGTTAAACTGTTCCTTTCAACAACTCTTCTAAAAACTCAAAATATCTTATCTTTTACCTTTTATGGTTTTCTTCAGTGTCCAACATCTTGGAATTTGTGGAACATTTGTTTCCACTAATTGTGAAGGGAGATTCATTCCCAGCGAGATTCCTGAACTTCAGTCTGTGGTTATTGGCTGCAAGTTTAGGCTTACTCCATTCCTGCTTAGACTTATAGAAATGAGAAAAGGAAGAGCATATTCATCCACATTCTGTCAGCTTATGGCAGATAGGTTGCTGGTGTTGGTGAGCAGATGCACAGTTTAGTGAATATCTTAACATTTATGAGAAAATATTAGTCGTATGATCGGATCGAACCACTCATTGGCACTCCTCGGGCACACGCTCTTGGGAGTCCAGGGACACGAGTTTGATCCCATCGTGTAGCATCAATATTTTCTTAGATATATCACCTAATTGTGATTTCATTGTGCATCTAACATTTGTATATAGTTGAAACATTCCTGGGTGACAAGACCCCCAAGAATTGCTTACTGATTATTATCCCATTTGGTTCCAGCATGACATGGGCGTGTGTTGTCGTGTTGCGTTGTTTGGTACACATGCATATATATACAGACCAGTGATGTCATGCTTCTTTATCATTTGGAACTGTAAGTTTTGTATTTCAGTGTTTATATAACTGTGTGAGCATGCTACACATGCCCCTGGCAAAGTGCAGAACCAGTTCCTTTTATACTGGGAAAAATTAAAGCTTACTGGTACCATGGTACTTGGATCTAATTCTTCCTGAATCATCAGGAACATGCATTAATCTGATCCTGTGTAGATCATGAGGATAAATTTGAATGGGATTGGCAGTCTGACCCAGCAAATCATGGAGAGACATGTTAATATAACTTAACATGAGGACGATATCTGGGATTTAAGCCACAAAATCATGCCATCTCATGAGTGGAGAGTACTTTTTTCTAGTAAGTTTTTTATATAGGGTTTTAGGCTCTGGGCCAGGTACTGAAACCTAGAAAACTGATGGAAAATCAGTAAATTTGTTTTTGTCGGGCTTGGTGCCTCGTGCATCCAGGGAATGGTAATGGCTACCCAATTGTCAAAAGTGTGTGATAGCTCATATTTAATTGAAAACTTGAATAAGATATTAAAATAATTGGAAAGGGACTAATGTGACATCCTATACATTGCCTCATTTCTAACTTTTATTTGAAAGTGTCTTGGCATTAGGGTTGTAATAAGTTTTCCACGTACCTTTGTGCGTGTTGAGTTTTCAGTGCTGTCACATCGTCTTGAAACTTAAAGGTGGTTGATTTCTACCTCCTCGGGTCAAAGATCATTCCTACTTGTTTACCACTCACTACATGTATTTCCTTATATTTCTTGGGCTCATTTCTTTCCTACTTCTAACTGTAAAATAATCCTTTTTGTTCCTCATCTGGTAACTTTACTCTAATTCCATTGTGATCACATAGCTTCTTGTCATTGTCTCTTCTGTCATATTTCGTTTGTTCACTTACCTCATCATCATAGCTCATGTTTTGTATTTGAAGTTCCCCTCTTGTGACAAATGTGTAGATTTTCTCCAATTTCTTGTGCCTTACCTGGTGTGGGGTTCAGGCTGGAGTAGCATACTCTGACAGGTCTAACACAATATACAATGGTCTGAATGATTCCTTAATGAGGTTCTTAAGTCATTCATATATTTGCTTATCTTGCATATGTTGCTGTTGCTGAGCTGTTAATACATAATTCTGGTGTTACACTTGCCGTATGTTTGCATGCGTGTGATTCTGTACGTTCGTCATAAGCTGCATTTTGTGAAGACGTTTATGGCATTTGTATTTTTCTTTTCCCCAGGTACGAGTAACTTGTCAGCCTCGACTCATACTCAAGCTCTAGTGCTACAAGAAGCTCTCCACCATATTCCCAACCCTGCCTCAGATTGTATGGTGCGCAATGTGGCATCCCGTCTGGCTCAGTCACTTCACGACCAGGTCACTATCACGTCATGCCTCTGGGCACACTTTGTAAGATCACAGGCAATTGTGTATGCGTGGAGGATTTGTTGACTAATTAGTTTGATTGTGAAATTACCAATTTGAAATCAGTGTTGTCTTGGATGTTTTAAAATTTGTAAATGTTTTGTTGCATTCTCCTAATTTTTATCTGTAGATTGTGTAATTTTAAAGGCATATATATTTTAATTAAAAACATTTTCATACATCTCCCAAAATGCAGACGAGGAGTCACAATAATGTGGCTGAAATATGTTGACCAAATCGTGCACTGGAAAGTGAAGGGACGACGACGTTTTGGTCCGTCTTAGACCCTTCTCAAGTCGATTGTGTGACAATTGACTTAAGAATGGTCCAGGACAGACCAAAATGTTGTCGTCCCTTCACTTTCTAGTGTGTGGTTTGGTCAACATCTCTAAAAATCTTCGTGGGAAATCCCTTAAATTTAATAGTCTGTTAAACGTGATACAAATGTGTAGGATTTTATTAACAAAGGTCCATTCTTACCGAAATGTTTGTATTTTGGGTACGCTGTATTGTAATTACTCTTAGCACTGACCCTTGATTATAAAGACATGCTCTTGACTGAGAGAACAGAATGTACAGTGCTTATAAGTAGAGGAACAAGAGTTAATTTTTTATAAATCCTCGCAGTTCCAAAGCCACACTATGAAAATTGGTATAAAAATGCTTATCTGCATAACTAGATATGTATTATTATTCAGTGGGACATTTTGCGTGCTGCACATAGGTACACAGAGGAAAGAGTATTGGAATATGTGGAAGGTGGATATTTGTCTTGTATAGAAAAGAGAAGCGAGAGTAGAAGGAAATTTTTAAAATGTTTCATGAAAGAACAGCAGACTAATAAAATGATTTTGATAGAACAGGGAAATAGTTTAAGACCATGAAGTGTTGTGTAGTTTGAAAAGGCAAAAAAAAAAAAAAAATACTAAAGTAGGTTAAGAGAGAAAGCGAGTTATTGATTCTATGAGAAGGAAAATGAAGAATGGAGGAAAAGATCTATTGGAAACTAAAAATATATTTAAGGCAAAGAAACAAGGTGTTATGGGGAATTAAGTGAAAGTGATGGAAGATAGGGGAGGGAAGAGAGGAGAGATTAGATAGCAACTATACTTTGAAAATAGAGGAGGAGGAGAGGGAAAGAATGAGCAAGACAGGCAGAGGGCTTTTCTTAGTGCATGCTTATGTGTGTAATTCTAACAATTGTAAATACTAATTTGTCAACCCGTTCTCGCAAATTTAATAAGTCAATATTGACTTATTAAATATGTGCATAGGTGACATACTTAACATAATAGATACCCATAAAAAGATTCATAGAAAACACCGACCTTACCTAACCTTGTTAGTATCTTAAGATAAGCATCTTATTGCTTCGTAATTACAATTATTACCTAACCTATAATAGGTATAGGTTAAGTAATAATTGTACTTACGAAGCAATAAGATGCTTATCTTAAGATACTAACAAGGTTAGGTAAGGTCGGTGTTTTCTATGAATCTTTTTAAGGGTATCTATTATGTTTAGTATATCACCTATGCACGTAGTTAATAAGTCAATATTGACTTTACGAATTTGTGAGAACGGGTTGTAATTTGTAGGCAGATGGTGTTGGACATGTGTGTGTGCACGTGTTGTTCAGTAAACAGTTTGTGTGGCAAAGATGACCCGTGGATTGTTCGGTCCCTCCTTTTCTGGAGTTGTTGACATAACTTTTAATCCTACGTTAGTACTGTAACTTCGGATGTTTAAATCCCAAACAAACCATTCACCAAGCTAAAGATTTCTACTTAACAGCATGCACCATGATGACAGATTAATAGTTCTTCACAAAATAGTGGAATATCAATTTGTGAGTTAGATTATATAAATAAGGTGATTTTTGTCCAAATTTGTTGTGCTGGGGTGAAGAAAGACATCAAGGTACTAGTCAGTTTAGACACCCATAGGTACTGATGTGGTGTTAGAAAATCCTTTGTATCGGCGGTCTTCTGAAGCAGTTTGTTGAATCGCCATTACACTCGTTACTCAATATGCTCAAATATGTTGATACATTGCTCTCGTGATGAGCAAGATTGTCAGTTCAATGAAGTTAGCTCTACATCCCAGCCTTTTGTTCATATTTATTTCATATTGGTGTGCATCATCTGTTAAGTTTCTGTTCAAACATTCATGTTGATGGTTGCTTTAAATCAAATGTGAGAAAGAACTCGTTACTTATGGAAATGCAAAAAAAAAAAGTGTACTTTTAAAACATCAGGTGAAGTGATTCTATAATGCAGAAAGCTAGGAAATAAATTTAAAACTTTTACTAATTTCTCACTTTTCATTGAGTGGGGGAAGGCATCAATCGAGAGAAAAAAAGAATTGGTATTTAAGTGAATGAAATTTGATAATAAATTGTGTCGTCCAATTTATCCTAACGTTTACTCTTATAACCAGCAGGGGTACTTGTTTGTTATCCCTAACCTGGGTAAGCAGTTAGGGATAACTTTAGCTCTTGGGCTTGTACGTAAAGTGTTGGAACAAGGGTTTCATATTGGAAAATAGGCAAATTTGATTTGAATACCTTACCTCTCTCCTGCCTATATATATATATATATATATATAATGCTAAATAATGCTCAATGCTTACAGCTTTGAGCTTATTAGGGAAAGGTTGGCCTGCATATTTTTAATTTATGATAGGTAGGCTTTGTTTATTTCTTTAAAAATTTTATGTACTTAGGCTCCTAAGCTTATTTTTTTAATTATGATTTCTTATATAACCTAAAACATGGATCATTTTGCATTTTATACGAAAAATTAAGAGTTAAGTATGTGCAGACAAGCATAACTACCAACAGCAGTGCTGTTGGTAGTTATTGGTCATTCTTTTGGATTATATCCTTCACGAAGACCATTTAGAAATGTAATAATTTTAAGCATTGATTTCTTAGTGAAGTTGTTTGTGTCATTGCAGGTTACAGGTGTAGTTCCGGATATGAGTGTTGTTAGATCTATTCTCAAAATAACGTGGGCGTCGGCGGCAGGACAAGTCCATCTTATAACATCGTCTCTCGATGAAATTGAGAAAGCATCCGAACGGCCACCAACTAAACCGCCCGATCCCGAGGACTTGCAAGGTGAATTTTCCTGTAGACCTTATTGTTGAGGCATTGTGATGCTAAAAACTAATGTTTTGTATATTGACTAAGACAATTTTAAATGAATGATTTGACTTGACAATTTTGATATTAAGCGTCAATTACTTATTTGTGACTTTATTATTTCTTTGTAGATAATAAGTAAAGTGTCAGATATTAAATGGTGGAATTTGTTGCTACTGTTCTCTTGTCTGCTCTCTGGTAATGTGTTTGGTATTAAAAACAGTGTCAGGAGGAGGTAGTTGAATGCTGAATGTGTGTGAACTTGCCTAGTTGTGCTTGTGGGGGTTGAGCTTTGGCTCTTTGATCTAAAGATCCAAAGAAATCCTATGTGTGTGCGCATGTGTATGTGTGTAACTGCAGGAAGCAAGTTTGTTAGATCTTTTTCTATGAAGAGAGCAGAATGAATTTACTTTTTTTGTTGCATGATGCATAAACAAAGCAAATTTTCTTCCTTAGTTTTTTAATCTTCATGTATTTTTGTTTATTAACCTTTAAGTAAGCAGCTTGAATAGCTATTTGTAATTGTCTCCTGTGCTTGAGTTGCCACATTAAATATTTTTAATTGGTTTTATGAACTATTTTTTTGTCGTGCATACCATGATATAGGACACTACACTACACTGTAGTGTAGTGTCCTATCCTGGGAACCTCCCGGATGCAGGTTCGAATCCTCGTCACTGCCCTTGTGGATTTGTTCACCATGATATAGGACTTTTAATGAGCTGAGCCACTTGAGGGTTAAAACTAATTACATTTTTTATTTTTACTAATTTTAGTCATTCTTTATGTAATTATTGTGAATACGACTGACTTTACAGTGTGTCGCGAAGGTTTGGAAACATTGTCTGTGGTGTTGGCCCTTTACCCTCCTGCCTTGGAGACTCTGACCAAGGACTCTCAGTTCCACAAGCTGGTGATGGGGTTGGTGCTAGTGGGCGGGGAGCGGAGTATTCGACAGTGTGCGGTGGAACAGTTGTTGCTGATGGCCACCAAGTGTTCCAATTCCCCTCACACCCTTGTGGTCTTCATTGTCATGCTCTTCAATGTTCTTAATGGCCTTAATGGCGAGTATTCCAAGGAGTATTTCCAGGTATGTGACTTTCCAGTTGATATTGCCGCCATATTTGTACCTCAGAAATGTTGTTTATGTAAATTTGTGTTTCGTATATATTCATGTTTAGGTCACATATACAGATTTTATAGATATGCATATATGAATATATATGTGTGTATTGATATGAGTACACTATATGAATAAGTACATTTATGTACCAAAGAATATACATAATATATTTGTTTTAAAAGTACTGTTAACAAATTTTCTAGTTGCTGTGTGGATTGTTGAACTGGGCGTGTGTGTCAAGCGTGGCTGTGACGGGCGTTGATCGCCTGTTGACGACAGAAGTGGAATGGTTGAAGAATGTGCGAGCCAGTGTAGCTCAGATGGCCCAAGGTGGCCCAGAGCCCCCTGTAGATGACACACTACTGGAGGGCCATTTGTGTGTCACACGGGAGCTGGTAGCCTTCCTTCCACCTGAGAAGAAATACGAAATTGGTGGAGACCCTTCTAAATCAATATTTCTAATTAAGGTATGTAATGGCGATTCAAGTTGTTTGGGTGGTTGAAGCCCCAGATGTGTGTGTGCTGTATTTGTGGTTCATTGTGTAGTTTGATGACAATTTGGTTATTGATACTAGGTTTAATGCAAGATAATTAAAGGTTTGATATACAGTAGTTTCTCCGACTGGTTTACAAAAGGGGCATTGACTGACTTCCTGACTGCCAAACGGCGACCTAAAAATTTTAGTTGGGGACACTTATTGTCTCATATCTCGGTAGATATTAATAGAAAGTATTTTGGAAATATGAAGTTTGTCCTTTCAATCAACATTACGCACACACTCTTAAGTAAGCTGTTGCCGTAGAAACACACAAAGAACATTGTAAGAGGAACATGCGTTGCTTTCCAAGTTCAAACTTGCTTTTAATTATATGTAATGGTGAAATATTAAAGAAACTGTTCATGACTAGATCAAAATTGGAATATGCAGCAGTTGTATGGTGCCCAAATCTCAAGAAGCACATAAACTGAAAAAAGTGCAACAGCAGGCTACAAAATGACTACTGGAACTGAAAAACAAGAGTTACGAGGAGGGACTAGAAGTGTTAAGCATACGAAAACTAGGAGATAGAAGAAAAAGAGGAGATATGATCACCCCTTACAAAATACTTACAGGAATCAACCAAATTGACAGAGGAATTCCTGAAACCATCCACTTCACGAACAAGAGGACACAGATTGAAGCCAAAAAAAATATTTGAAAGTTTTCTTTTGCAAATAGTGGTAGATGGATGGAACAAGGTGAGAAGGTGGTGGAGGCCAAAACAGTCAGTAATTTCAAAGCGTTATACGACAGAGTACTGGGAAGATGGGACATCACAAGCGTAGCTCTCATCCTGTAATTATACTTGGGTAATTGCTCCAACTCTTTGATGTTGGAGTATGTCACCTTGTAAAAGTTTGATGGACTGTGCTTGTGGACTAAAAGTGTGATGCCGGGAACCTACACTACACTGCACGTCATTGAACCCAGATTCTACAGTTATAATGCATGGTGCTGTTGCTTGTGAGGGTTGAGAATACAAAAAGAAACTATAGCTAAAATGCCATAAATTTTGTCCTCTTATGTGATTGACCTTTTTGACATTTTGGAACTAATGGAATCTGATGGATTCCACTAGAAAGGCTATGTTAATTTTCTATAATATAAGAATTAAATGCTATTTTTTTCTCTTTGCAGGAACTTGTAGAAGACTTTATATTCCCATTTTCTAAGGTGTACCTTCAATTGGAGCATGCGGCCGAGATGCCTGCTGAGCAGGTAAGAAAGTAAATTTAAGTTAGCTTACGTAAATTACTTCTCTGCTTAAAGAAATGTTGAACATGTATAAATGTATTGTGTACAATATAAATTTCATTACAGTAATTTGTTTTTAATCTTTTAGTACCTGCAGTTGAAGTATTGGGATCTATATTTAATACATAGTACTGTATTTGATATTTATATTTGTTAAAGTACCCTTAATTGAATAGAAATTTTATAGACATCAGGTTTAATCGATAAGATTTGATAAAAGGAAGAAACTGCTGATAGGAGTAGGGAATGCATATTTTGTGGTGTACTGTATGAAAGTTCAAAAGGAGCACTGTTTACCTGGTCTCCTGTGGTGCTTCTGCTCTGTTGAAGATGGTTGCTGGAGTGTGGTGTAAGTGCTTACCCATGATGCTATATGGTAGATGAATATAATGATGAATGTAATGAATGGTACAGTGCTGCTTATCCAAACCCTGAAAGTCGGAGACGGTAACGATAATGGATGGTTATTCAATTTTCTTTTTTTTCTTGTTTAGGAAATTTGATAATTTATTTATAACATTGTTGTAACTTATTCTACTGTGCTTAGCTAATTTAGTTTCAAGCAGAGTTTACTATGTTGTTGCAGGCCATACCAGTGTGCTCAACTCAACCAACTGTGATAGCAGCATATGAACTCCTAGTCACTCTATGTACAGGCTGTGTTCCCAACCTCAAACTTTTAGCAGAAATGCTCACAAATATGTATTATTCAGGTAATGTTATAACATAATTACTGTTCATGGTTTTCACATTTTTAATTTTATTTTTGCCATTGTTGATACACTCCTTTATGTAGTAATCTCGTGTTGCCATCCTATATTTGCCCGAGTACATCATCTTAAAAAAAAAGAGTTCCTCAGTGTTCTGTAATTATAACATTGGAATTTTGCTTACTACTAATGCAAGACAAGCAGTTAACATGTTGAAAACACAATGCAACATAATTTTCATGTATTTTTCTGGTGGTGATGGTATTCCTCAAGGTTTAAATGTAATTAAGTTACTGAACCAAAGTGCAAAGTTTTCATCTTTTTGGGGTGGGGGGGCTTACCTACCTAGTGTAGCTTACGGGGATCAACGGCCCCACGGCCCGGTCTTCGATCTAGCTTTGAACCATTTATAGTACTGAATTGCTGTAATTAGCTTGTTTCATTAAAATGTCATTGTATGTATTATAAATTCTAATAAAAAACCAATGTTAATACTAAAATATACATGTTAATTGACCATTGTTACTTACAGATTGTGATGAAAGCATTGGGGAATGGGAATACCTTCCTCCAGTCGGCCCTCGGCCTGTGAAAGGGTTTGTAGGGCTGAAAAATGCTGGGGCCACTTGTTACATGAATTCTGTCCTACAGCAGCTCTATATGATAAGACAAATAAGGTATCGTATGTGTTCCATTTGATTTTAAAGAAAGTCATCATACACTCTGGAATACTAACAGAAAATAGAAGTTTCTAATCTGATATATAATTTATTTAGGCAAAACATAGTAAAAATAAAAACAATAAAAACTGAAAATAGGTCATTGCTACTCGTGTATTATTGACAGGTGACAGTTATAAATAATCCAGTCCCCACATGTGAAAATAGTGGACAGTGAGGATAATTTGATAAGCCCTGGATTCTTATCAAGTTGCAACTTTCTTTTATTATGTGGGGATTGGTTATTTATTTTCAGTCACTTTAGTGTGACTTACTCTCTGCATAATAATTAGTTTTGATAAATATTTTTCACGTCAGGCATGGTGTATTACTAGTAGAAGGTGCAGCAACAGATCCCGAGGAAGACTTCAGCGGAGAAGAGAGAATGGAGCAAGAGGTAGGCATATCTTTAATGTTACTTTATAGTTTAATCGTGCATTTGTCATTACTCGGCACAACAATAAAATATCAAGTTACGTGAAGGGTATCAAGGGTATCATTTAAGAGTGCCATGAGGTCTTTTGCCATCAAGTAAAATGGCAATGTAGCTTGAACAAAAAATGAGTTGACACTTCATGTATTGGGCAACGTATATTCAATCGTTCCACTGCAAAGTTATTTCATTTTAATACTTATTTAATAAGAGTTTCTTAGGTACTATTTTTTGTCTGTTCTAGAGTGATGGCGCTCAATCGTCATGCTCTCAGTGTTGTAAATTTGTTAGGTATACCTGCAACAGTAACTATGTGGTCATTCTCTAGACCTCTCTCTTATTTCATATAGATTCAACAAGGTAATAGTTTTCACTCATCACTGGGCATGTACTTTTCACAGCTAGTTCAATGGTCCTTTTCCCACGGAATGTGTTTCATCTTTATATTGATAAGGGTGTGCTTAAAATGCAATTGACAGCAAATGATGATTCTCTCACCGTACTTATTGGACTCTTCAATTATAGCTGTTTTGGGCATTTATGTGCAACTTGCTTTGATAAGACATTTGAATGTATAATTTAAGTTGGAGAAGGATTTCTACCTCGGACATTGGAGGGGAGGAGTTCTAAGAAAGAATTTCTGTATCAAGAGGTTATATTAGGTGATGAAACCCTCATCCCTGCACTCTCCAGGGCACCTCACACTATGTTCTCATGTTTTTGTGACTTCATTGTATACAATATTAAAGAACAGATGAAATTCACTCCATAAATAATACATTTGATATTCCTTAGACTAATCTTGATGGAAATGAGGATGATGCAATGAGCAGCAGTTCAAATGAGGAAAGCAGAAAAGAATACCACATAGGAATTCTCAAGCAGGTGCAGGCCATCTTTGCACATTTAGCTTGCTCTAAACTTCAGTACTATGTTCCCAGAGGTCTCTGGAAACATTTCAAGTAAGTAAACATTTATGTGTTATGAGCATAACTACCTTCATAATTATCTACCACCACTACCTTTGTCACCATTATTATAATATAATTCCATTGTCACCATCTATGACATCTTCCCAGCCTTGTATCCATTTTCTGTCGATAAATCCAACGCAAAATGTATAATCGTCAAATATATTCTTCCTCCATTTTTATTTAATTAATAAAATGTATTGTTCTTTGAAAGGCCATTGAAAGAAATTAGATATTAAAAAGTTTAGGTGTTATAGTACTGTACTGAATTCATTATATAAAAATAAAATTGACCAAGTAGCTCAATATATGGCCATAGATGTTCCCATTGTCTTGAACAATCTTCATAAATACAATTAATAAGTAAACTCTCAATGGACTTTGCTGTATTTTACGACAAAAGTACATACAAAGTTTTACCCTATTTTATTTCTGTAGATTTCTTACTCTTGTTTTTTGTTTAATATCTCTTAATTGTTTGCACTATTCATATTTATCAGTCATTATAGTAAGTGATGGACAAGTTTTCAACAGGAATAGAGTATTACTGGCAGGTTAAGGTCTACCTCACGGGGTGATTTCATCTTGTTCGAAAAACTGCTGCAGCTATAAATCCCAAGTGTGTTTTTGAATGCCAGATGTGTATTCAAATATTACACGTTGTATAAACTTATTTAAAAGGACTTGAGTATAATGTTATTTTAGAAATAAACTTAGTACTATTTTCCAATTATCTAAGGCTTAAATGTATAGTAACTAAGTATTGTAGTTACCAGGAATTTTTCCATATCTGAACAGGTATTGAATTCAATTGTCATTTTACTAATGATATTTTGCTTCTTCACAATCCAGCAAAATAAACGTTAGCCAAGCTAATTTTGTTGCTTTCCGTAAACAGATTACAAGGAGAGCCTGTGAACTTGCGGGAGCAACACGATGCCTGTGAATTCTACAATATTTTGGTCGAGAGCTTAAATGAAGCGCTCAAAGCTCTAGGACATGACCAAATAATGAACAAGATTCTTGGTGGTTCCTATTCTGACCAGAAGATCTGCAAGACTTGTCCTCACAGGTATTGCCATAGTTATAATGCCTGTTGGTGTATGTGATTACCTGGGTTATGAGATCTATTGGTTGTGATGCCTGTTCTTCTCTTATGTATGTCATGTGAAATTTTGAAACTCTAGATGGCTGTTGCATAATCTACATAAATTTATTCCATCTGTCTCCACTCTATTTGCAAATCAAAAGGAGACCTCGATGTTGTGAATTTAGAAAAGATGTTCATTTTCTCTATGGTTGTCTCTATTTTGTATGTGATGGTGGTGGTATTTTTGTTGTTGTTGTTTTCACTCGTTTTGTCATCCAGTTGGATTCCATTATCCAGATCCCTAGTTTTCTGTATGCACAGGTTAACCAAAGTAGAAATGCCCGGTTTTCTATCTCTGTTCATCAGAGAACTTCAGTTAAAGGGATCCACCCAGATTAGCCGTGACATGTCCGCATCATCCAGGGGGGCGGGTGACTTTACCGAACCAAAATATCATACCCAAATTATCTCTGTAAACAAAGTAAAATTTTGAAGGAGTACATAGTTTATTAATGCAAACATCCATAAATGGAATACCAAATTTGTATGTGACTTAGTGGCATTATCACAAGAATGACTGAATCTGGCATCAACTGCTTGCCACCAGTTCTTGCAAACTTGTTGCTGCCTGTTTACATCTACTCTGGCCACATTTAATGCTGTTTCCTCCCAATGAAAGATAGCAAAAATAGAATGTCTTACCATGACGGTTAATGAATATTTTTTTGTGTATATGCCATTTAAAAAGAGGGCCATTTTTGGCCCTCTTTACTGGTATGCTTGTAAATTATTTACAGTCCTTTGGTGTTTGCTGGTTTATCTAGCAGTAATTTAGGACATCATAATCGATTGATGGGTCATGTCCAAGGAAAGTTAATAGGATAAGGTATAACATGAGCTATGGAAAGGGAATGATCTAAGCCTGCTAACAAGTCAAAATCCTTCTTTTATACCCACCTGGGGGAGGGGATGGAAAGGGGGGAGTATTATTGGTGGTAGTGATGGGTGAGAATGGCAGGTGGTGAGGGAAGGGCACATCTGCTGCTGCCACTATCATATAATCTATCAATTTATACTAAAGTAGTATGAAGTCAAATTAATGACAGTTTTGTAATGCTATGAGCTATATGTTACAGCAAATTTGCATGTCATTTGTAGGTGAAGCACACTGGTGTAGGTGAGGGAGGCAGTATTTAATGTCGTCTGGTGGTCGTGTTGTATCATATCATCTTCACACAGATTTTCTTTATTCTAACCTTGTTAGTGTTGTGCCATCCTACGTAACAGGAAAGTTGGGGGAAGTAAAATGCTTTTTATTTTGAGAATCAGCATGGCGCGTAAATTTGTGTGTACCGGATTGCTGGTGATGAGTTAGTAGGTGACAGTTGCTGCCTGCCAGCCACTATAGGCAGCACACCACCACTGGCTTTCATATCGTTATACAACTTGTTCACACTATAATTTATCATAAATGCCCAGTTCTCTGATACCACGAGCAATAAATATTTTACATTTGCTGTTATTAAGATATCAACTGCTTGGTGTTTTGAGAATTCTTTTGGGCCAAATAATTCTACGTACAGTATACTATCTTGCCCTTAAGTGAAGGATTGAAAAACTGGCTTAATGTGAAAGTTGACGAAGGAAATATGGAAAAAGATAGCAGTTCAGCAGTGGTGGTGTAATAAGATGCCTTAAGCTTCCTCGCTTCCTTACTTGACCCTCTTTATGAACTTTTCTTCAGTTTTTGTTGTGTGGGTCGATTATGAACCAAGCGGAGGTTCCATCACAACACCTGCAGCAGACACGGGAGGAAATAAATCTGTTCAATGCATAGGACTGGAATTTCATACTGAATTTACCTTTCAAGTTGTAAAAAGCAGGTGCTGACATGTGCATCACTGGCAACAAAACACAAGACCCAACCTGCTATGGTGTGAGGTGTGACGTCAGCAAAAATACCAGACTCTAAATGCCATTCACAAAGTAGTGTCCCTTTACCCATTTTAGTAGGAACTGAGAAGGAAACAAAATTACTACTAACTACTGCACTCCCTACTACAGGTCTTATCTAGTGACCAATACCCAAGACACCACCCAAGATAGAGGACACAAATCAAGTCTGCCCTAAGAAGTAACCTATCAGCTTTGGAGAAGATGATTTTTAATAATAATTCTCGTTGTCAGGGACACGAAGCTTGTACTTGGGCTTATCGGTGTCCCTATAGGTCAACTATTGACCTTCCCTAGGATGAAGCTCACAATGGTTGTCTAACTCCCCGGTATCTGTTTTACTGCTAGGTAAATAGAGGTATCAGATAAAAGGAAATGTTCCCAATCAATTCTGTAAATGGGAGGATGGATTGGTTTTGGCATATTAATCAATTGGGTCAGTATTTTTTCTTCTAAGGACACATTTGTCTTCCTTTTCATTCTATTTTGCTGTGCATTCTACATAGGTTTTTGCAGCCTTAAGCACAGCCGATTTAATTGCTGTTCTTACGTAGGCACCTTTGGTTACTTCTGTACAGGTTTTCTAGGCATTTTTAGTATCATTTTGCCAATTGCATTTTCTTGGTTTGTCCTGGGTCTCTTTTCACCTCTTTCTTCCTTAGCGTCCTCACCTTCTCCTGTAGTATTGCTTTAGTTTATTCCTTCCTCTGTTTTCATCCCCGATTTGTTCTGATTGTTCTAATCTTTTGTTCCCGCTTTCTCACCCCCCCCATGAACAGCGCCTTGACGTGGCGGGGGGGCTTGAGCTACTCCCTTGACCCAGAGGGCAGTTGAGTGTGGCTTATGAAGCCCCTCTTCTGGTTGAAGGAGAGGAGTCAGACCAAGCTGTTCATTGTAGCTTCGTGCCATCCATGTGCACGCTGTGCACGGTGACGTGGTGGGACCCCTGGAAAAATCAGTTGGCTAGTAAAATCTGGCCAGGGTCAAATGAACATTAGAAGGTTGGCATCCATGGAGTGCAGGGATGAGTCTGGTTTAATGAAGACCCTTGGAAATTGTTGCTTCTCCCACTGAGGCTTGTGTGGTATATGGTCAGGTCCGCAGCTCTTGTTCCCCCTGGAAGATTCCCTATGGACAATCCTTACAATCATGCTGGGTAATGGAGCCCAGTTCCTTGCAGTTGAACCCCTCCTGCTGTGCTGAATTCACAAGCTTACATTCATGGTGCAGTCAAAGAACCCTCCATTTAAGTACTGGAAATTCAAGATGAGCATCATGGCAAATGCATATAAGATTGTTTAGGCTGTGTGTGTGTGAAATGCAGTAGGTGCTTTGTAACCTGATCAACCGGTAACATGAGATAACCTATTTCTACTAGGTCTGGTAACCCAAATGGCACTGTGACTAGCTGAACGAGTGGCTAGACTGGTTGGGGCTAACTAACAAAAAATGGAAAATTGGACATGCCAAAATGTAAAAAAAGAACTCCAGGGAAATTATGCAACTATTTCCTTAAGCAGAAAAGGAACTTTTAAAAGTACATTACTGTACTGATGCGTTCACTTGCAACAAGAGTAGTATTGCACTTGAAATAGTCTAGCATTGCAATTGGAAAAGACTAAGCTTTGAGGACAGGTTAAAGAAAACATTGTATGAGAGGGAGGAGGAAGTAAAGAAGAAAAGGATCATAGTTGATATGAGCAATATGAAGGAAGTAAAAAGAAGAATATATAAGATGGGCAAGGATAGTCTGTTTAAATTGAAAGAATGTAGGACAAGTCATCATTGGAAGCCAGAAATGTAAAGGAGTCGGATATATATGGCAGCGCAGGTAAGCTACTTATGCAGGTGGTCAACAAGGGGCATGCACTGGAAGAACAAGTTGGGAACAAATACGATAAGTCGATCATCAAGAGATAAGTTGCATCAGGTGCAAGTAGCTAGGTGGCAGCGCTGTAGAGCTAGACCACACTTCCTCTAGTGACCAATAGGTAAACAATATTACTCTCTCCATCCACACAATTTAAATCTTAAACACTATGATTTGAGTGTTTGAGTCTTGGTCACATTAAATTTATTACTGCACCAATTGTTTTACTACATCTTTGGGCCAAGATTGTTGTTATTCTGCTGCTCACCTGCTGGTAGAGGTTATGCATATACAAACATTACCTCCTGCTCTTGTCATTAAGTTACACACAAATGCTAAATGGAAACTCTTGTACATTTATCTTTTCATTTTTGATATTATTGTATACAGTATTAGAAAAATGATTGCAAGTGTTTTTTATGCTGCATTCAGTACACCCTCCAAAATCTGGACCTATTTGTAATGCCATTAAACAATATATTAAATCTGACCACTGGGGTTTTATTATTATTATTATTATTATTATTATTATTATTATTATATAAAGTTCACATTTGTTTGGGTAAAAATGGAATCTGAAGGGAGATAGGATTAAATCTTGAACATCAGTTTGCCGTATAAAATATTTTCTGTCTCATATTTTTTTTGTACAGGCTCATTTGGTAGGTAAGAGTCCTTGTACCATAGATTAGTAAATGGTTATTAGAGAAATGGGTGTGGCTTGGGAGGTATGTGGCAGGCAGAAGAATGTAGCTGGGGAGGTATATGGCTGGCAGAATAGTGCTGTACGGCATTGGCACTTAAACTGTTTGACAAAGGGAGGAGATCCTTGATTTTGGGAGTTAAGGTGAGAGTAGTGACAAATAATGGTTTGTGCAGGAGTGTTACTGGGAGCTGGCTGCTGCTATAGTGTACATAGTCAGCAGCTGAAGGAATGGTACGAACCATGGGCATTGATAATGTCAAGGGCAGTTCAGAGTGGCTGCAAAAGGTTAACAGATGACATAGTACTGTAACTGCTTTTTGGTGCCTGTTGCTTACCAAGACCAATCATTCTGCAAAATAGCCAAGTTCAAAGTTATTTCAAATTTCATTAATTTTTATTTAAATGCACACAGTTTTAAATATTTGTGTGTAGTCAAAGAAGAACAAGTATTAATAAAGAAATCAGGATTTCACACAAGTCCACACAAAGTACAGAACATTTTAAAAGATTTTGGACGGTTCACTGTATAACGTAACGTAAAAAATTTAATAACCTAAGTTTCCGTATATCCTGAATTAGATTAGCAAGTATCCGCTGGCTGTATGCAATTATTCAAATACGTGGAATTTTAGAATAACAGGCATTTACATTGTATCAACACGATTCAGTCCCAGGAGCTAATGGATAACTCTTTTTACTCAGTAGCTCCCCTGTGTATTGGCCCTGGTACCAGATACCTCCACAAAACTACCGTACCCCCTGGATACGACCACTCCTAATGAAGACCAGGGGCCAAGTTCACGAAGCAGTTATGAAAGTACAGTACTTACGAACATGTACATCTTTCCTCAATCTTTGACGGCTTTGGTTACATTTATTAAACAGTTTACAAGCACGAAAACTTCTATCAGCTGTTGTTGTTGTTACAAACAGCCTCCTGGTGCTTTGGAGCTCATTAACTGTTAAATAATTGTAAACAAAGCCGCCAAAGATTGAGAAAAGATGTACAGGGTTGTAAGTGCTTGCGTAACTGCTTCGTGAATTTGGTCCCAGGAGTAGCTGTGCTCAGAGGTGATGGAAGCGTAGGAATCTGAGATCAAACTCAAAATTTTGTTTCCATTTTGCTCTATAATCAAGATACGTTTGTTTTGCTTACTTTGTACTTTCTGGCCGAGCTTTACCCAGTTACGAAGGTGGCCTTGGATCCTGATGTTTCTATTTACACACCAGATTCTGGTCTCAGTGTTTGATAGGCCTACACAAGTCCAGGAGCCCCTGGTAGTTTCGTGTTTGTGGTACTAGAATCAATGGTCTGTGAAGCTATTGAGGTTGCCAAAAAATTGGCATTTGTTTACATTTAATGATTGTTTTAAAACCATTGTTGCTGTTAATATGTGGTTAAAATTGGGGATGGCCTACTACCTGTGACGTAAGACACTGGGACAGTTGCCAGTGTGTATCAGCTTTCATACATAATAGTTCTGTTGGTCCAAATACTTTCCTTATAGGGCGAATAATTTGCTGGACTGAAATATGATTATATGCAGATTTTCCTTAATCTTGCATTAGTAAGGCTCATTCTACTACAGTACAACTGTACAGTACTGTACAGTACTTGGTTTTTGGCCAGAAAGCTGGATTGTTTTTTTTTTTTTTTTTTTTTTTTTTTGCATCTTGGAGAACTCATACACAGCTTTGAGTTTAATTTCCCAGTGGCTTGTATCATCATCCATGTCTACAAAAGCTGCTTGAAAAAGTTCCGTGTGGCACCATTGGCTAGTATGTCATCTGCCCAGCTGTTACAATTATTGTCCAGACGACAAGTTAATTGTAATTGAATGTGTTTGCTTCAACATCCCAGTCAAGTGAATACAATATGCAATTTTGTTTTAATGGAGTTAAAATGTTATTACTATTGTATCTGATCTTGCAACCAAAATGGGATCATTTTGTTGCATTTTAAGCGACTGTAGATTGGATTGTTTGAAAAATTGTGTATTTTGACTTTTACCAGTTTAGATCATTATTTTAGCAGTCTGGTCAGATCGGTGATACTGTTTTGATAGCTGGCTCTGTTGTGGCACTGTGTATGCAACAAATAGCATAAATGATGCCACTTGCATTGAAATTCTCATTACTGAATCTTAGCTTGGTCCTGGACATCTTGGAAATTGCTTTTTCCTGTAAGTAGAACCTAAAATACAAATTTTAAAATTTTAGTGAATATTTAAATACTGTATATTTATAAAATATCCTTTACCCTTCCATAGGTACTCGAGAGAGGAAACTTTTACTGTCATCAGTATAGACATCCGGAACTACAGCAACCTTTACGATTCCCTAGAGCAGTACGTGAAGGGCGATCTCTTGGAGGGGGATAATGCGTATCTCTGTGAAAAGTGTGACAAAAAGGCAAGTTGATTGTGTTTTCTTGGTGGTTAGGTGAGGCTGTGTATTTGCACAATATTTGTTGTCTACTTGTAAATACCCAGTTAGTTGAGGAGAGTAGTAAGTGGTACATTGATGTAGAGAAATGATTAGACTACATTTTAGATAACATTTGACCTATAAAGGCTTTGTCAGATATGAGATGCACAAGACTGCTGCTTGTAAAGTCGGTTCCTAATTTGTTATCCTGATACCCAGAAACAGGGCTGGGGATACCAGGCATGTTGTTAGTCAATAACACTTAATAACACAAAATACAGTACTGTACAAGGAAAATACTTTGCCAAGGTAGTGAGTGGAGTAACTGTGGGAGACCTGATATACTGCACCAGTTGAGCTTTAAATGACACTTGAAAATTATGCTTGAAGGCTTTGCTCAAGTTTATTTGTAGCTGAATCTGCAACAGACCTAATTACTTTCAACTACATTTGCATTGACTTACGATTTTATGAAAGGTTATGTACAGGGCATCTCGATCATAACTCTTGTAAAACCTTATTATTGTCTGGTACATCATTTGCTGTGTGTTTTCTTCCTGGTTCTTGTCATTTTAATGTTTTTAGAAGTAATTTGAATGTCATGCATGCAAGTTCCGGTACTCTGCACAGATGCAGACCTTGGGCTGCTCATATCTCTCTCCTCCTCGTCTCCGTTGCATTCTAGTTTACCACTTTAAATGTATTCCACATCCCAACACAGCATTCTGAATTTTGTGTGGAGTTTGTAAACTTATGTGGAGGTGTGCATGCTGAAAGATAATAGACCTGGTGGTTGGTGTGTTAAACCTGTTAAAAGGAACAAATGCTGCCCTGGAGGGGCGCTAAGGGGCATCCTTAATGTTGTTTAATGGATTGGACGAAATCCAATATATAAATATATTTATTTATTTATTTTATTTGTATTTAAAAAGATCCATTTTCCATCAGTACTTCCATTCACTAACAGTTAGGTGGATGAATATTAAATGGTGAGAATGCCTTTAATGACTAAGGGGTTTGTGATTAATGTGGTGCTAATGTGAACATGATTGGTTTTGTTGGTTGAAGAAAAGTGCAAGATCATTCAACAGCTGATATATCTATGGATGAGATGAATGTTCAATGTGTTATTAGTACATATGAATGTACTAATTAGTCATTTTTGTTAAGAAAGTTGGTGAGAAGCCTCTTTGTCAGGCACAATATTTACCTTATAACCTCTTAAGTGTTTTTGCTTCACTTCACAGGTAGACACGGTTAAGCGAATATGCTTGAAGAAGCTTCCACCAATTATGGCAATACAGCTGAAGAGATTTGACTATGACTGGGAAAGAGAGTGCTCAATTAAATTCAACGACTACTTTGAATTTCCCCGAGAGTTAGATATGGACCCTTATACAGGTGAATTATAATTGCATTTAGATTTGGTGGTTTTCTTGCATGCAGGGGAACCACCGATGATATTTACCCTGTATTTATATGGAACATGCTTTGACCTTTCCTATAAGAGGTAACATTGGTTTGAGGTTGTTACTAGATTTACCAAGTAAAGTGTGTACATCTTATAGCAGGATAGTGAATTAATGAGAAAGGGAGTGAGTAAGTTTGTAAGGTGCATTTGGCCTTGATAAACTTGGAGAAAATATGCCAGTTCTAATAAATTTTGTTAGGAAGTTGTTCATGGGGTAAGGTAATGGTTGAATGAGTTCACTTGTTTAATCTTAGTGCACAGTAGGTGTGTCATGGGTAGGCTAAGGATATTGGTGATGTGTGTAAACATGGTGACAGATGTCATGTATGTAAAAATGAGAATAGTTTTAATATTTCATTGTGAAGGATGCAGAGATTGTGTGTAAACAGAATTATGGTGTTCATGTGTAATTGATGTGAATGTAGATGTGATAAATCAGTTTAAATACTGGAAGTGTGTGGTTGACAAAAAGGAGTCTTTGTATAACAGATTAAAATCAGAATGTGTTGGGGGGGGGGGGGGGGGAGGACAGTGGCTTGTGTAGTGGAAGCCTGGGTTAGAAAAACTTGGCAAATATTTCATGCAGATGCTAATTTTATTTATTTATTTATTTTTTGTACATTATTTCATAGTGCAATCCTGTTATGGCAGCTTCACTTTATGATGGCAAAACCAGAATGTAAAACATTCTTTAAGAGAAATGACAATTGATATGTCGCTTAATATTTAAAATAATTTTGTGGCCGTCAAACATTGTGCCGCTGCCAACTTCATCTGCACTTCAAGAATGGCAAGCTTTCCAGAGGAAACAATGCATCAGTTTTAAAATAGTTAATTTTTTATCATGTGAATTAATTTTACTCCTCACAATTTGGTTTAGACTTCACATTTGAAGTTAGAAAAATGTTAACAAAATATGACTACTGTACTGTATATAATTTCTTTGTTTTAGTTGCTGGATTGGCAAGAAATGGGGAGCTAATAGATTATGACCCAGAGGATATGAAGACTGTAGTATGCAGCAAGTACAAGTTGACTGGCATCGTAGTTCACAGTGGCCAGGCCAGCGGTGGCCACTATTACTCTTATATTCTACACAGGTAATATTCTACTAGAGTAATTCATTGTCATTTTTTATTAATATGTATTTAAAGACTTTGTAATAATTGGATTTCCCTTTTAAGGGTTCACTAAACAAATCAAATCTGCCCACCAGCTTTCCCCTCTGGAAGTTCATATTTATTAACACTTTAGCTAACACTGTGGTGTTAGAAAGGCAAAATACCAAACTCTTGGCAGTGGATTCAGATTGGAAAATTATATTTTAGAAAGGATATAAGGGTGTGATGATTTTGATGGAGTTGACTGAACAGAGCATTCTGCAAAAATAAAAAGATACAAATAAGATAATTTGTTAATGGAGCTCGGAAGCGTTTCACATAGGCTGTTGGGCCTAGTGTGTTCTTTCGTTAAAAAGAGTGAAATATCCTTCGTTTTAATATTAACTAAATTCAGTAAATATTCTGGACTGTAATTTATATTTTGAAATAAGTGGCTAAACATATGTTGCTGTTTTCTAACTTTGGATTAATTGATGTCTTGTCTCCCAGGAATGGAAATGATCAGCGGTGGTACAAGTTTGATGATGGAGAAGTAAGTGAATGCAAAATGGATGATGAAGATGAAATGAAAAATCAGTGTTTTGGAGGAGAATATATGGGCGAGGTAAGACTGGAATTTTGTACAAGTTGCTCTAATTCATGTAACAGGATTAAAGTAAGATTTGATTCCATTAATGTACTGAAATATTATACCATTGAACCATAGGTGTAAGGTACTCTTGTACAGCACCGATCTTGAAAATACAGATCAATTGTATTAACTTGATATTTCCTTAGCAGATGCTCTAGAGGATGTGAAATATTAATTCTTTATTTGCAATGTATATTTGTGTATATTAAAAGGTTTAATTACTCTAGAGGCTTTCAATATCTGCTCGAAAGTCATTTAAATTGTGTAAATAAGAAATCATGTAGAAAACTAATGGTAATTTTTCCCTATCAGCAAGTTTTTGACAACATCATGAAGAGAGTGAGCTATCGACGACAGAAGCGTTGGTGGAACGCCTACCTACTCTTCTACACCCGGCTAGATGTCGAGGAGGATAATCTCAGTAACTCGATGAGTGAACTTACTTTAGGTGAGACTTGTCACATAATTAAAATTATGAAACCCTTGTAGGAATATCTTGTGGTGGTTTTGACATTCTTATTTTGTTTACTTCCAGTAGGTTTCTATTCGATGCATTACTGTTAATTCAACACATTCTCTCGCCTAATACGTCACATTTTGTAAGACATTGATTATTCCATTAAAAATGCGACATATTAGTACAAATAAAAGCAACGTAAGATTGGCGTTTTCCATGCGTTGGCCTCGATATGTTTGGTACGTTGCTTGGTTTTGTATGTTTCAGGTTAGGCAAAACAGTAGAGTTGTTAATGTGACAACTCCAGAGAATGGGCTAGTATATCTGGCACTGTAACCCAATGGTTTGTAACCCATTGTCGGGGGTCAGAATGTCACACTGATCCCTCTTGAATTCTGGCAACCATGACCATGCTATGTCCATGTCGTACTCCAGACCAGTCACCCTGCAAAGTTGGGTGAGGCTAGCCTCAAGTGTCTGGCCTCCAGTCTTGGAAAAGGCAGACACACACACATTATCAAAGATATAAATTGATTTGTTGCTTCATTGGAAATGCTCTAAATTTTTAATAATTTGCCTGTGTTTATAAGTGTTTTCTGGTGTATAGAACTATCTCGGCTCATGCTTCCAACAAGGCATTATGCTGATGAAATGTTCAGTATGCTTAGAAATGTGCAAATGCCTACCCTAGAGATATTATTATTGGTGTGAAAGGTTGAAATTATAATTCACATACTATACTGTATTCACTCGGACTCAGTAAAGTATATTTTCCATGGCAGTTCCACACGGTTCCATCATAATGATGTGCCAAGACAAATAGTCATAGACTACATATTTAAATATTTGTTACCAAGTTTATTTAAAATGTTCTCTTTTTTTTTCTTTACAGCAGAACGGCCAGGGTTAATAAAAATGCCAAGTGCTATTGACCGTTCGGTAGTACGGCAAAATGTGCGATTCATGCACTCCCGCTCCCAGTTCTCTCCAGAGTACTTTCAGTTCCTCAAGAAGCTTATAATGACAAATCATACCTTTGTCCTCCAACCCCCACAAGATCGGGTAAGTATTCATTACTGTGCTTGTAAAGAAACACAGCGTAACTGGCATGGAGGCGGAGTGGAAAAAAGGTTTCAAATGGTGTCCCATGTCTGTCCTGGGACCTCTCTTGCTTACCATATGTATGTATATAAAGCAATTTAGACAGTATTGAAAAGCGAATTTGCTTTTGAATTTAGGAATTTGCAGATGATGCAAAAATAGTAAGAAAAATTAATGATGGAGGGGGCGAATCAGAATCACTTCGACTATTTAGAATTGAGGAATGCTTGGCAGATGCAGTTTAATGCTGGCAGATATAAGGTTTTGAATCAAGGTAATAATAGTTACCAGAAATTTGTTGAACGATATTGAAATTGCAAAATCTGAATGGTTGAATGGGTATGTCAGATGGGGATATTAATGGTATTAAATACGTCAACACAATGGCATGTTTAAATTATATGAATTTAGATTTGGAGATAGCTTCTCTATAGCCAAATAGTTTGGAAATTGTTGATTTTAGGAACAGATTATAGCGTAGCATAACGCTATATGCGTTATGCTACGCATTTTATTGTATGGGTGTTGGAAATATAGATTAGACAAAAAGTATGAAAATTACTTATGTAAAAAACACAAGAAAAATTAAGTTGTCTTCAGTTGGTCAACAGAAAATATAATGTTTTAACAGCATTAAGTTCCAGGTACTTTGGTATGGTAGAAATAAAGAATTTAAATGAAATGCAGGGGCCAAGACATAATCAGGTCTACTTATACAAGGGAAAACAACCTTTATTGTTGTCCAGGTCCCAAATTTGTACAGTAAAATATTATCATCCTGGAGCAAAATCTACAGGAGGAAATGTAGTATAGAATAGAGAATTGGGTATACAGTAGGATCTACCACACAGGACAGTTGGCTTTCTGCAGTTAACTGGGTTCTTGGGTTCTTATGTACTGCTATATTTGATACAAATTTTGAGGACTGCTAATAGATAATGTAAGAGAATGGGTTATACACATCACATTCAGAATAAATATAAATGTAGGTAAACACATAAGCATAAAGGAAACTACAGAAGACGTTTTAGCTCATACAAAGCAGCACCTTTTTATATCCACCCAAATTCATTCATATTTTTGTTGAACCTCTGCTTGAAGTACTCCCTTGAGCCCACATCTATTATGATACCCAAAAAAAATTTCCATGAATCTTCAACCCTGTTTCCAGTCCATTATTTACTGGAGTGTTTCTAAAATCTCAACTTTACCAATTATCAAATTGTTCTTTCCAGGTTGCAGAAAGTGAGGAGATTGCCATGATCAGTACTCAGCTGTGCAGCAAGTTCCTCTTCTCAGTAGGTCTACATACTAAAAAGACTTTGCGGGGCCCAGCACCGGAGTGGTACGATGCGCTACAGGTAAAGGACCTGGATGCACTTGTGTGTTTTGCTAAAGTATCATTACTATTTTAGTTCATGGATGTGCTTAAAAAGATATTTCTGTGGGCCTACTTATATAAATCCTACTTCCTATGGCAAATGAGATTTATCACGAGACCCACCTTCAGTCTACTGGCCACATGATGTATTAATTAGGCACACTACTGTATCCTCAGTAAGGATAATGTATAGCTTTCAATGTTTAAAAAAAAAAGTGTCCATATAATTTCTGTAAAATGCTGTTGTGTATGAGCTTCAAAGTTCTAATAATTACATTTGGTGGTGGTGTAAGAATGAACCATATTACTGGGCTAGGTAGCCCTTTGCTGGCAGACATTTGAATCATTTTAATGCTCATTGGAGGGGGTGAGGATAAGTGCCGGCTGTAAGAATAGTTCAACATTATTCACATTTGGAAGGTTATTCTTAGAACTATTCCTTAAAGCATATATGCCTCCAAAATCATAATATTTAGTCTTTAAAGTTTCATTAAGAAATTTGCCAACCAATGATCAGTTACTGTATCTTGGAGTCGTAAATTTGAAGCAAACTTAAATTTGCATCAAAATTAAGCATTGTGTTAAGTGTTGTATAAATATTATTACAGTATTTATTTTCAGCCATAAAGGTAAACTTGTGCAAACATTTTGAGATATCCAGCACTTTCCCTTACTGTAATCTGACCTTTCACTCCTTGCCTCATTCCCTCCCTTCCATTACTACCACATTCTGTATTCGCTGCAATATAATCTGCCGCAGTTCTAAGCCTGTGGGTAAGTTTTGGCGAGTAAGATAATATTCATATTCACAATCCAAACACACACGTGATGAGTCGTCATATAGCGAGTGCTGGCATAAAAAAAAGGGGCCTCTGTGCCTTATATAATTCTTCGTAAAAGTTATGAAGGTTTTTATGTACCTTGTGTTCAGAACCTTTGGCTTTGAGAATGGCCATATGGATTTATAAGACAATACAGAAAAAGATGAATGTACTGTAGATCAGGTCATTATTTACATTTGAAGTTGTTGTAACATAATGTATTTTTACTCCCCTCCTTTTTTTATTAAACAGGTCCATTTAAGGGCATCAGTCCATACACGCGCGTGGTTTGCACAGCATGTATTATTTACTCAGCCACACCGCTTTATGGAATATCTACTAGAATGCCCTGCACCTGAAGTTCGGATGGTATTTAGCAAGCTAATAGTCTTGGTGGGTCATTGTGCTCGTAATGACCCACCTCAGCCATTAGGATGGGGACCTTTGAAGCATCATCCAGGTAGAGTACACTGTTTATCGTTGAATAAATACTATGTCTGCCATTTTGCTAATTTGTTTTCTAGTTTGTCTCTGGTTAGCATTTACATTGAAGTTTGTGCCTTAAAATTCCTCTTTTTTTTTTTTTTTTTTTTTTTTTCTCTATGCAGTAAAATGTCAATTCAACGAAACTATATGGGACCAACCCAAATTTTTTACAGTGAGGGATTCATTGCAACTGGAGGTACCTCCAGGATGCATTTTTCCACACCCTCTGGGCTGATTCCACTTTGTGAAATTTAATTTCACCCTATAATAGACAACTACCAAATCAACATGTCTGCAAAAACTTAACCACATCTAGCTTATTTGTTGTTTCCAGCCTCAAAATTATTTTTAAAAGGAAGCAGGGCCATACCCAAGTGAATGAAATCCTTGCCAACTCGTTAAAAATAAACCATAGAATTGGGTTTTAAATATCTTCAATAGCTTCCCCAAGGCTCCAGCCGTTTCTTGTAATGTCAAGTCCATCTACGAAAATCAGTCAAAACCGTGATTGGAGCTGTTAAAATTAATAACACTTTCGCGCTCTCCGCGAAGGTCATCGAAACAACCGTAAGTGCTCACAGCGTTTTGCCGCGTAAGCGTAAAAACAAAAATGTGTATACTCTTTTTACTCTCATGACCTTAGTTCTCGAGCTACGTATTTCATTTTGGTACCAACGTGTTCGCAATAAAATTCTGTAGAAGAACATCAGTAAAAAAAAGTCACGAAACAGTATAGGGATACCAGCACCAAATAAATAACTACGAAGATGACTCGCCGTGAGCGCCCAACAGCAACAAAATGTTTTTACTCTTGGGATTGTTATCACCTCCACACTTGTTCTACAGCGTTAATTTGGTATCAATGGACTCGCAATGAAATTCCCAACACGGTGATATGAATATAAGCGTAGAATAATGATTGCGGCCCGCCCGCAAGAGTGTGGGAAGTGGTGAAATTGTTACCCGGTGTCGGTGACGGGACGACGCACGGCGCTTTGAAAGTTTATACTTATTTCATTCTCATGACATTATTATTCTATGTACGTCATTCATTTTTGTGTCAATGTGTTCGCAATAGAATGTTCTATGAGCCCGTAGGTAAAAAAGATCAACAAAGCGTAAGATAGAAGAGCGCCAAATATAAAACAACGCTGGAACATATCAGTGAGAATCAAACACACACGAAATGGTTTTTACTTTTGTTATGTTTGTGAACCTTTCATGAACTTATTGTACCATGCAGCCTTATTGGTGAGAAAGAGAGCCTCATGGCGCGCAGTTTGAAACAAACCCAAAGTAAATCGGATAAAAATTGAATTTTATACAAATATTTTAAAAGAGGACATAAGTTTATGTCCACTATGCGGTGGCGTTAGGCGAAACAGGACTCCTCGGTGAGTCCGGTTAGCGCGAAAGTGTTAATTAATAGTTACCATTCTTGCCCTAATATTTCCAACACTAAGGGCTGACTTCACTGAGCAAAATTTTAATTTCAACCTGTCATGTGAAGGACAACTTCCAAGAGAACCAGTCTGTAAAGAGATTTATCTCCATCTAACACTTTTCCTATGCCATAGTCTTGAAATATCATTTTCAAAGGACAAAATGACCCATAATATTGAACGAAAACCAGGTAATCTCAAAATTTAAATAACCATAGGTTTGGTTTTTAAATTTGCTGAATGGCTTTCCCACTATTTTTAGTAACATTGTGCCATTTATACCTAACATTTACCCATGCTTTATATGCTGATTTCACCGAGTGAAATTTAACCCATCATATATCGGCAACACTCGAGAGAACCTGTCTGTAAAAGATTTAACTACATCTAGCATATTTTCTATGCTCAAGCCTCTGAATCTCATTTTCAAAGGAAAAAGTGCCCATTGAAATTGAAATAAGTTTATTGAGGTAAAATACACACAAAGGGATGAGGTAGCTCAAGCTATTCTCACGCCATTAAGTACATCGTATTAATACATACATACACACATCACAAACAATAAACATTATCAAACATTCTGAGAGATAAACATATACATTTCCTAAAGTGCCCATAGTTTACTGAACAAAAACTTCTGCCAAAAAATATAAAAAATTGTTTTAAATGTGGTAAGTGGCTTTCCCAAGGCCCAACTGTCTTTTTGCCGCCACCTTTGAACTCGGTCCAAATGTTCTAAGCAAATCCACACATTCCCTACTTCAGCAAACTCTTATCCATTGAATTGGGTGAGCAGATCTGGCATGGAAAGTATGTGTTCCAACCAAACATTCATTGAATTGAGATTCCACTGTAGTTATTAGTGGAATAACTTTAGCAACATAGGGTTTCTATATTTTTGTTCAACATTATTGTGTGTTATTAGAAATTAATGAGTATAAGGTTTTTAATTGATAGTGATAATTTTTTGTTTTTTTTGTGAGAAGGGTAAAAGTTAATGGTTGTTAGATACATATTTGAAAAATGTAGGTTTTTGTTGGTAAAATCCAAACGAGTCAATTACAGGTATGAGAGAATGAGTAATGAAAGTCGACTGACGATTTTAATGATGGTGGCCCAAACGTAATATTAAGTACATTGTGTTGATTACAGGACTTGATATAAGTGGTGGTGGGTGCACTCTGAGCGATCAGTTGGTTGTGGCCGTGTTGCTGCTGCTCAACAAAGAAGTGTCAGAACATGGTCGACACCTAACGCAGTACTTCCATCTCTTCCATCTCTATGCCTCGTTGGGGCCTCCAGAAAAATTACAACTGCTGAAGGTAAACCTGCTTATCTTTCAAGTCAAGTTTTGGCAGGTTTGTTACTTGCTGCCATTGTTCTTTGTTCTCCTTTCCCTATCTTGTCGTTGTATTCTTTTCTTGTGCCATGTTATCATTCTGGCTTAGCATTTTTTCATAATTTCCTTCCTTACAACTTAATTAATAAGAATGTGGCAGTAATATAGTTTCATTCTTCTGTGATGAATTTGATGGAGGATAAAGATGTTACCATTATTTTATTTTTTTCTCTGAATTTTTTTTTATATATAAAGCTGTCATGATAAAAAAAGTCTGATGTAGTTCTCTTCCAAATTTGTGTTTCTAGCCTTTTCTTCGCTATTAAGCTTTTCTAAGACCTCGTGTATATATATACATATAAATACTCATGAAGCTTTGTTTTCCAAAATACCATAGGTTTATTGCATATTTGTAGTGCCCATAATGCCTCTAACATTTTGGACAAGCCTTCAATTATTTATATTTTATAACAAGAACAGGGTAATAAGTTTATACTGTAGGTTAAATTTGTGTTTATTTTAGAGGAACATTTACTGCATATTGTAATACCATCATGTATATTATATATTACCATATTGCAATGCCATCATTATTTATCCTCGACTTGTCTCGGCACATCACACCGCTGGGCTTTCCATCGCTCGTCTTCCCACCTGTTAATATAGTGTGTGTTTCTTATGAGCTTGTTGTTCCTTTTCAGCTAAATGTGGTAGAAATGTTTATGTTGGTGGCACTGGACGAGGGGCCCGGTCCAGCCATCAAGTACCAGTACGCAGAGTTGGGGCGGTTGTATCAGGTGGTTTCACAGTTGATAAGATCGTGTGACGTTTCTCAAAAGCAACAGTCTTCTCAACAAGTGAGTCAGAGTTGGGCATTGGTTTCGTGTAAAATTTCAGTGGGTATTTATTATATTGTAATTTGTATTTGTGTAATATATATTAGAACTTGTTAGTGGTTTATTAGTAGGTACATGAATTGTGTATATTGTATAAAGCCACTAATACGCAAAGGATTTTTAGTATGAAGTGAGGCTTTATGGCCATTCATATATTGCATATTTTATTTCATAATTCCCAGCTTCATATTAAGTGTAATCATGAATAAGGAAGAGGTGACTTTGAACACTCTTCAGTGTATGAAAAGATTGATTATAAAAAATGTAATTTTGCTAAATGATTAGATTTAGATAGCATTCGTTGTTACAAGGTGCATATTAACTTGAAACTCGTGTTGTCACTTGAAAATATTTGTGGTGTCATCACAACAGGGGCGGCTTCATTAGCCTAAACATACAAGCCATGTACTCATTATATTCCTTGTACTTGTTAGGTCCTATTTCTTGTAATCATTATTGCAACGAATGCTCACCCTGTAATCATTGCACATCTGCACATGTTGCAACACTTTCTTCGTATCATTAGATGTCATAGCCTAGGGATGCCGTTCGTAATCAGCAGCAACCAAAACACATGGTTATTGATTAAAATTATAGTATCCCCATTTTATTTCTTTTCTTTTTCTTTCAGAATACAACACCTCTTCCTAACCCCCATGGAGACACGTCGTGCCCTGAACCACTAATGCCTATCCAACCAAAAGTAGCAGAGATCCTTTATGGCCGAGCAACGTTAGTACTGTTTTGGGTTCATTTACATCAATGCACAAGACAAAATATACAGTAATGGCCATCTTGTTAAGATGAATTATTTTGCTTGGTTTGTGTACATTCATCCTTTCTTTCATAATTTTGTTGTTTCCTCTTTTATTGTTCCAGGTTTTGAGGCAGAAACATTATCACAGACAAGACATTGTCTCTGTAGATATTAGTTGGCAAATTATATTTATAACATTGAATATGTTGGGAACATGTAAAATACAGACGTGATGTCATACTTTTTTCTTTTTACTAAAGAACTTATAAATTTGTCGCAGTATATTTGATTTGAAACTATTTGAACTAGCACACCCTGTTTCTTCATAAAAAATAAATGCAAATAAAAAGCAAAACCCACATCTTCCAGACAAAAATTACAGTATCTAATAATGTCCCATTGAACCACTTATAACTTGGTAAATGAGTTATGTAGCACATTACTTTTGTTACGATTTTTCCCAGTGAAAATGTGTGTTTACTCGTACCACTGGAAAGAGAATTTTATTACTATAGATGTAAACAAGTTTGTAAAGCTAAACAAATTTTGTTTAACATTGACTTCAATAATGAATATCAGTAATGAGTGAGAAGCATCATATAAATACATTTTATGAAAAAACCACACATGAAAAAATTAAGATGACGTCGACATCTCGCTTCATCCTGGATCACTGTCAAATAGGACAGACCAAAATGTCGTCGCTTCTTCATTTTCCAATGTGTGGTTTGGTCATATCTTCAGCCATGTTATTGTGACTCATAATCTGCAATACATTTTGTGCTTTATAGATCATTACAAATGCTTGGTTAAAGTTTTAATGATTGGTGGGTATGCAGACTACAATAAATATAGGCATGCATACAATAATTTTCAGATAAGTGGGCTATTGAATTTGAAACCAATTAAATCATTTTTCTTTGTTGCATTGTCTATGCTCTATAATCTGAAGTATATAGGGCCCGCCCCCATTCAAGCTAGCCAAACAATTGAGTTGGCCAACTTTTTCTTTACGAGGAATGTTAAAAATGAATAAATTTGAATCTTGAATAAATATTCTGGTTTCTGAATCAGTAGAAATCACAGCAAGCAGAATTTCTATTAGTTAAAAAGTCAAACACGCTAACTCTAATTTATTTAGGGTTCTTGTTCTGTGTAGGTTTTTAGCCCAAATTCCTATTCTGATTAAAAAGTACACAAATGGTAGAAAACTTTAGCAAATTCATTCAGAGTACTCTGAGATTTGGGTTACCGAAATCCCAAATGCTGAGTTCTTACAGTGCTGTATAGCACTGTGAAGTAAGACTACAAGAAGCTTCCTGTACACCTAATTATGGCTCTAGTCTGAGTTAATGTACCTGCCAGTGACGGTTCCTTTTGTATTCATGCCACTGTTAATATTTACATTTGCCACTTTTGCATGGCTCTACTGCTTAATATTTGGCTTGTTTTCTACTTCATATTATAGTTTAAAATTGTTTCTCTTAACGTCTGGTCTATCTACTTTTAGTTCATTCCCAAATTCTCACTTGCATATTCTTGCCAGTGCAGTCCTCATTGTTGTATGTATAATTCAAGTAAATGTATAATATTCATAATTACCTGGAGGTATTCAATTTCAGTCTGAAATTGGTGAAATGCACTTAATGCATTTCATTGGTGTGTATCAAGAATGCAGGTCATTTTGTACACAAGACAGTTTTCCAGCAGATGTTAAAACCTTCTAAACTCAATGCAATCCACCTTGGTGATATTTAGTTTTATAGATGAGTCTCTGTACTATTTGTCCATAGTGTACCTGATTCTGCTGTTCAAAATAGTACTATACTGTATTTTCTAAGTTTGTCATGGGAACTGATTAGACTGGACTGATTAATCATTCAACTTTATATGTATTTTGTAATATGTATTCTCGTTTTTCGGCACAGATATGTCAAGAAGATCATTGAGGATGCAAATAATTCTGAAGATACAGGTTAAATTACTCAAATTTTGTTGTTGGGAAAACCCTCTCTTCTCTTCAACTGTGCTATCAGAACTACTTTGGCAGATTGCATATTCCTACACATATGAACTGCGACCATACCTTGACCTTCTTTTGCACATGCTATTGCTCGACGACTCCTGGCAGAATCATCGAATTCACAATGCACTTAAAGGTTTGTATAATTCATGCACTCTCCATTTCTTCCATTACCATACTTAAAACCCCTGTTTTAAATTAGCATAATGCAATATGCAAGGGAGCCGGTCGGCCGAGCGGACAGCACGCTGGACTGTGATCCTGTGGTCCCGGGTTCGATCCCGGGCGCCGGCTAGAAACAATGGGCAGAGTTTCTTTCACCCTATGCCCCTGTTACCTAGCAGTAAATAGGTACCTGGGTGTTAGTCAGCTGTCACGGGCTGCTTCCTGGGAGTGGAGGCCTGGTCGAGGACCAGGGCCGAGGGGACACTAAAGCCCCGAAATCATCTCAAGATAACCTCAAGATAATATGCAGGTATGACTCAACGAACCTATCCCTTCTCAGCTGCTCGGTGTTCAGCTGGAACCCGTATTTTCCGTCTAGTGGAGGGAATTTGTACAAGAGCCATAGACAACCATTAGAGAGGAATAGTATTAATGTGCACAAATGCAGATGGAATTACAAACAAGGCATTAGTGCTACAAGAACAGACATGGAAAAGACGGCATCAAATTATGAGAGCTTACAAATGTATTAGGAAATATGGTTTTGAGTAACTTGGTAGGTAATTGGTAAAGACAGTGTAGAGCTAATAGGGAGATGAATTGGCTTTGTTGCTAAAACCACACTAGAGTTTTGATGGAATACCAGGGGGGACACAATCTACTGGACAATATGCTTAGTGCCAGTGATCATACACCAACCCTTTGCTCAACACGAGACCCAGGAAGACATCAAGAATAAGAAAAACCTCTTGAAGGATGTGGATAAGATGGCAACATGGCAAGGTGAACAAAATATAATCTAATTCTCAGACTTTAATTACAGTATAGAGAAATAATCCACAAGCAGTGCTGGGTCTAGTGTTCAGACGGAAGGAGGTTGATACCGAGCTGCAACACTGGGATCCAGTAACAACTGCACTGTAGTTTGATTACATACTTGAACTGCAAAAATGGCCAGACCAAGAACGGGTAAAGAAGGATAATGAGCCTACAAAAGAGTACGTTACTACTCGCAGCGAGTCTCATAGGAAACTGGACTAAAGATAAAAGTAAATATGTGATTAAGTAGCAAGAAATGGAGAAGGTAATAAGAATGGTAAACTGTTGAAGCTAATGAAAAAGGCCAGGCCAAGGTGATGCATAGTGGTGTTGTACATAGTGGTGTTAGGCAAATGTAGTTCCAGTATTAAAGAAAGGGAACAGACACAGACCGGAAGAACTAAGCTGTAGACCAATGCAGGCGATGAATCTCACTAACGTGGCGAAGTATGTTGACCAATCCACTCGCTAGAAAATGAAGGTACGACGATGTTTCGGTCCGTCCTGGCCATTCTCAAGTCGAAACTGTAGACCAATGTTAATAACATGGAGCCTTGAAAAATTCTGGAGAATGTACTCTGGAAGAGAATGATGGAGCCTCTGGAGACTGCTGTTGTTAGTGTCTGTAAATGATCTAGTGTAGGTAGCATGTTCATGCATGACCGTATTTGCAGGCAGCACATAGGAAATGAGAAAAGTAAAAAATACGGATTGTAGAGTGCTGCACGAGGACCTGAACAAACTCCTATAATGTGCAGACAAATAGGTGCAGGTTGCTAGGTAGTTCTTTCCAACAAATACAAGAGTAAAAGTACATTATGGAAATTGGATGAGAAACTGACTTCACTGGACAGAAATGGAGCATTAACACTAGAAGGTCCCATATGGAAAGTTGGCAAAGATAACAATGTTGTGTAGGAATCTGAACACGGTCTTGATACAGACACTTTACACACCTTATATTAGATCAGTACAGTGGTACCTTGGTTTTCAAATTTAATCCATTCCCAGAGATGCCTTGTAAACCAAAACAAAGTTTCCCATAAGAAATGTAAATTGAATTGATCCGTTCCACACTCCCAAAAATATTAACTTCAAAATACATTTCATACATGATGCATACAAATATTTTGTACTATAATATGTACAAGTTATAGCTTACCTTTATTGATTATATTTGTTGGCATATGAGATGGCAAAGAGGGGGGGGGGTGAGGAGGAGAGGTGTTAGTGTTTGGAAGGGGAGTCATCAGGCAGTGATGACTTCTCTGGGGTACTCTCCTACAGTTTGGCCTGCATACCACTTGGACCTGGTTGTGGCTCACTGCTTGTTTCTCACTAAGAATCTTTCCAGAGACTTGTTTTTCTTCTATGGTCGTCCTCACATTACCACTGAACCTTACCACTGACTTACTTGGGATTCATGCTGTGTGGTACTGTATATAATTATTATTTTGGTTTCAAAACCAAAAATACTGAAAAACAATGAAATTCTTTACAAAGAATTCAAGCATGATTGTCACTAGGTGGGAGGAACTGGTAAATGGAATGTGCAGTCACCCGTGCCACCAGGAACCACGTGCTTGGTCAACCCATGTGTATCAACAAACTCGCAAAGCAAGGCAAAGCTTGTAAACCAATTCAAATTTTATGAAGAAATTGAGCTTGTAACCCCAAAAAATTGTAAAGAGGGACGTACGGCAACCGAGATTTCACTGTACCACCACCTTGAAATCTATTATTTCATTCGGCATGAAAGGAAATTTTTTGGAAACCACTACGTTTTGCAAGACTGTGAGGACAGGTTATAAGATAATGCAGTTCAACAAGCCTAGAGGACAAGAAAGCAGAGGCTAATGTGAACACAACACAAGATACTGAGGGTAATAGACAATGAATGACTGCCTCTGTAAACTGAGTGAATATATGACGACAAAATATCAGTAGAAATTGGAAATGTTAGGGAGTTGAAGAATGATTAAAATGTACTCATTATGAATGTTCAACAAGCAGAACGCACTGAAAGATGTGAATGCCAACTCCATATGCCAGTGCAAGAGTAAATGCAGTATAGAATTGTCAGAATATTTAAATGTGCACCCAGTAGAAAAGGCTAGACGAGTGGTCAGAAGGGCCTAGACGTTACTTCCCCACTGTCATTGATAGGTAAATGCTAATTGGTAAGCACATGTGCATACAAGAGTGCATTAGCATGAAGTCACTTGTCAACATTCCACCACCCATTCAGCCACTGTTACTGTAAAACATGTATGCTTTAAAATACAGTAATAATATTTCTTGAAGGAAATTTTACAGTAGAGTCCTGAAATGCTGCATAATATTTCTGAAAATTAAGGTTTAAAAAAAAAAAAAACATGCCTCTTTAATTGAATAGTAATAATATTGGTTTAATTTTGTCTCATTGTTTATTAGGAATTCCTGATGACCGCGAGGGCTTATTTGATACAATCCAGCGAAGTAAAAACCACTACCAGAAACGAGCGTATCAGTGTATAAAATGTATGGTAGCACTCTTCACTTCTTGTTTGGCTGCTCAACAGATGTTACACTCCAATGGTGATCTAAAGGTATGGATTTTACTACCGGCATTTTTTTTCTTAGTGTGTGGGTGTGTACAGATGAATTGGGCATAGGTTCCCATGGTAGGATTAAGTTTTTCCATTATATTTATTAACCATACATTAATTGATAAGGGAAAAGTAGATTGACCTGCCTGAAGGTGGGGAAAGGAAAAATGCAATCACTCATACAGGGAGTATTTGTAGTATGAGTGTATTGTAGAAGTAGCATCAAATTTGCTGCACAAGTGTATTGTGGAAGTGGCATCAAATCTGATAGATGGAAAGAAAATACAATAGTTTGTGTTTCTTGGATTTTAATGACTATCCAATCTTTTTTTTTTTGTGTGTGTGTGTGTGTGTGTTTCTATAATTGCATTTACTGAAAGCAGTGACATTTGAAATTGTAAATGGTTCAATTTTTTGTATCTAGTAATGTTCCTGGTGATGTGATGCTACTGCCGAATAATATTAATATTCCATTAGTACAATAATAACATCAGGTTTTTAAATAGTGACAGTTGTTTGGAGTGTTGTGGTAATGCAGTGTTCAAGGGTCTTGGATTTATATAGCCAGGTCTTAAAAATGGTAGGTGATAATTTACCGAATCTAAGTATCGGGAGCGAGATGATTTGTCATGGTTGCTTTAAATACAAAAATCGATGTCATTTGATTAACTGAATTTTCATCAGGTGTGTTGACTTGAAGCTAGGTAATGTCTCTCGTATTAGGGATGTATAGTATGTGCCACTTGCTTTTCAGCGCAAGTGGACCTGGGCTGTGGATTGGCTGAATGACGAGTTGGATAGACGTCCGTATGCGGCCAACCAACAGTATGGGTTCAACAATTGGTCTCCGCCGGCACAGAGCAATGAAACGAGTAATGGTTACTTCTTGGAGCGTTCACCGAGTGCACGGTCGACTTTGGAAAAGGCTTACGAGTTGTGTCCTGAAGATGTAAGTTGTTCCTCTAATTTTAGAAATTTGACTGCTTATACCAGATTATTTAACACCAGCTATTATCGAGAACATACAGTAACACGAAAATAATACTATTACACTTTATATGGTTTCTTTAAATACAGTAAACAAAATCAATGACCAAGTATGAAGTTATAGTAAGTAGTTTGAATAAAGCTGAAGCTTTACTGTATAAGAACCAGTTTTCCAGAGTAAAGTTTATAGAGTAAGATTTAAAGTGATTAAAAGGCAATGTAACAAATAACATTATAATAATTTTATGGAGCAGTAGGCATTGAAGGTACCCTTTCAAATTGATGGATTGCTGATCAAGGTGAAAGCAGGGTAAAACTTGACAAAAATGAGTTAAAGTATAAAAGAAATATGGATGTGGAAAATATGACATAAGGCATGGGATAGTGGTGGTGCATGTGAGTATTAGAAAAAAAGCTTGGATTATATATAACATATAGTACTCGTCTAGTTTTACTCGCCTAGTTGTGCTTGCGGAGGTTGAGCTTCGGCTCTTTGGTCCTGCCTCTCAACTATCAATCGACCGGTGTACAGGTTTCTGAACCTTTCTGGGCTCTATAGTAGAATGTAGCTAGCACGAATTTGAAGTGTAAGAGTAATTGACAAACAGAACTGGTGTTCTTTGGGTAGTGGATTTGTAGAACCGAGTGAACTTTGAACACAGGTAAAGATCAGGTGTTTTGCCCTTTTCCCGATAAAAAGTGTCCCGAGATGGTTTGGGCATGTTGAACAAGTGATAAGATACTTTGGGTGTGGGTGACTGAATGTAAGAGAGGACGGCCAGGAAGATCAGCTGGTGTAATTACCAAAGTGTAACCTCAAGCGGCATAGTTACTGGATGAGAGCTACGCTCGTGGTGTCCCATCTTCCCAGCACTCTTGTCATCCAACGCTGTGAAATTATTGACAGTTTTGGCCTCCACCACCTTCTCGCCTAACTTGTTCCAACCATCTACCACTCTGTTTACGAAAGTAAATTTTCTTATATTTCTTCAACAGCTTTGTTTGGTTGTTTAAATCTATGACCTCTTGTTCTTGAAGTTCCAGGTCTTGGGAATTCTTCCCTATCAATTTTATCGATTCCCATTACTATTTTGTACGTGGTGATCATATCGCCTCTTTTTCTTCTAGCTTCTATTTTTTGCATATTTAATGCCTCTAACCTCTCCTCGTAGCTCTTGTCCTTCAGTTCTAGGAGCCATTTAGTTGCATATGTCTGCACCTTTTCCACTTTGTTCATGCGCGTCTTAAGATATGGGCACCATACAACCCCTGCATATTCCAGCTTTGGTCTAACAAAAATTGTGAACAATTTCTTTAGTATTTCGCCATCAATCTATTTAAAAGCAATTCTGACGTTAGAAAGTATAGCATGGGCTCCTTGTGCGATGTTCTTTGTGGTCCTCGGGTTATGGTTTTCTATCTAGAACCTCCCCTAGATCTTTATCAGAATTCTTTAAAGATTTCTCACATAATTTATAGGTTGTATGGGGTCTCTGTTCTCCTATTCCACATTCCAAAAACATGGCATTTATTCACATTTAAATTATATTTGCCAAGTGGTG
The DNA here is from genome assembly GCF_040958095.1 of Procambarus clarkii. Classification (NCBI taxonomy): domain Eukaryota; kingdom Metazoa; phylum Arthropoda; class Malacostraca; order Decapoda; family Cambaridae; genus Procambarus; species Procambarus clarkii. Next base: position 9,869,393 of record NC_091241.1, on the reverse strand, counting down.
CTCCATACACTTATTTTGTCCAGGTCTTTGTAAAAGGTATGGCAATCATTTAAGTTCCCATTTTTTCCTAGTTTCTTGGCTGCTTCAACAAACATATTCATATCATTGTCTTCCATCAGGTAGATCGTTTATATCTCTAGATAATGAACATCACTGTTGCTAGAACTGAACCCTGTGGTACTCTTAACTCTAAATCAACTAGTGTAGAGGTTCCTGAGCCTGTTGGACTCTGTTAACTACTGACACTGAACAAATTCTTGTCTCTTGGTTCATTTGGATTTTCAGTTTCCACCTGTGGCCCTTTATGTGAGTACTGTACTTTCCTATCTGGAGGTGATGTTTTGCTGCTGCAGACAGTTGTTGGAGTGCAGTACTACTGTATATCCATGATATATGGTGTTAGGCTACAAATGGATGGGTGATGTAATATCTACAAATTTCTTTTACGATATTCTTACTACTTTTAAGCTGATGTTGAACCATCTCGTGTCAGTCGGGAAAATTGTAATGAAAATGCATGTTATAGCTTGCCTGATGTGTTTAATGCTATTGAATACAGGAGCCTGAACCAGAAGAATGTGAAGAAGCAGAAGTTGCTGTTCCAGAAGAAGTGGCTCCTCTTCCTCCTGGATCTGAACCAGGGCAGCCACAGCAACCACAGCCACAGCAGCAGCAGCCAGGGGTAAACGTATATACGAAGTCATTGTTTCTCATTTCATTCAGTCTTCAGTTAGGGATTAAATTAAGATGTACTTTTGCTGTGTTGTAAAACTTTTACAGTTAGGTTTTTTTAATAGTAAAATATATATCCAGACTGTGGGGGATTTGTATTGAATTCACTACACTCAAGGCCCTTGTCTTTGTATATACTTCTTGGCTGTTCATATAAATAATTAATTTAATTTATCAACTCAAAAACTGTTTATAAATGGTTGTATCTTTACAATTCATTTAATTTACACCAATTGTTAGATTAATTAAGAAGCTTTATAAAAAAATTATTAGCTTTATTATATATGATATATTTGATAACAATTTCAAAAGGGCATCTAAACCTATCATTTAATTATTTAGTACACTTGTCGGTTATTAAGAGTAGATTTGGCTTAAATGTGCTATGGATGTAAGTCGGTAGATGATGCTAAAGCAACACTTTTACATTTTGGTTGCTCATCTCTGCGTGTATTCACACCTCCGCAACTCTCTGCTAATACAGCTATACTAGAGTTTTGAGGGGAATAATGAGGACAGTGATGACCAACACATGAGAACTAAAATGTGATTGGAGAAGGTTCAAGACAAGATGATAGTACTGTAGGTGGTCGTTTGTAACTCCATCCCCCCATTCCCCTACCACCACCCACCACCCTTCCTGGTACATTAAGTAAAATTAGATCATATAACGACCACTTGTTGAGGGAACGTGTCCTGAAACCAATGAGAGGAAAATTGAGTAGACCTAGAAGCAATGCTAGACCTGTGTTCATACAAAAAGAGGAATACTTTTAGGATAAAAGGATAGATCCCTAGGAGCAAATCACGGTAGGATTTATAATTCATATCTGTAGTTAAATGGAAAAACCCTATAGGGTGTGGATTGGCAATAATTAGACTATTCATAAATGTTAGCAGATACACTTCACTCCAACTCATTTAATATTAATTTGTCCATAGCCCTGTCCATATATTTTTTGTATGATTACTTCTGACTTTGATAATCTGTCGTATCAGTTACAAACGCAGCCGCCACAACAGCAACCACAACAGCAGCCACAACAGCAAGCCCCACAGCAGCCACAACAGCAAAAATTACCACCTACCTCAGGACCACAACCTTCTAGTTCACAACTAAATTTTACAACTAAAGATTCTCCAGCAAGCAGCCAGAATAGAAGGTAATGCAAAGTTTTCTTAACGTTTTATATTTTGAATGAGGTTATTTTAACACTTTAGCGGTCTGGCCTACTGTGTTATTTCCAACCAAAAATGTTCTGGGCTCCCGAGGCTGCTCAATGATGTGATTTTTTTTTTTTATAATGGTTTCACATTGGGTTATAACTAAGTTTGGTTATAACTATAACTAGAGAATAAATGCAAAAGCAAAAGTGTATTTATAATAGATTATGCACAATAGCAGCAGTGCAATACTGGGTACAATACTGTGTATGAATGTTTATGAATAGCAATCAGATGACGTGTTTCAGCATAATCAGAGGGAGTTATGAGGAGAACGCACCAAGCTATTACGGCTATATAGCATAGCATTATCGGAACGTTTATTGTCCGAGATGGATGACTTTTTTAAATTTTCTTGTACTGTATTTGCAGTATTTTTTCTTTTCCAGTTTCTTGGAACAGTTTTCCAATACAGTGACATTATTATGACAGGTATCATGGTTTTTTACAGTCGTTTTACATAATGTAAGGCTAAAATCTCTTCCCTAAAGCGCTTTGTTGCACCATAGATTTTACATTCACATTTAAGGCCAATAATTATTAACTATTGAAGGGTGCCATACTCTCCTGCATGTTAACCAATATTTATTGTTGATATTTCAGCCATAGTGGTGGATCAGTAACAGTTAGCAGCAGTAGTGGGAGCAGCAGTGGGAACACAGAGGCCAGTACTGCTCTTAACTCCCCCACCACCATTCCAACTACAGCCACCACAGCCACTACCTGCCTAGTAGGTACACCAAGTACTAGTACCACAATGGCTGTCAATGCTACCAGTACGCCAGGAGGACCACAATCTACCATCACCAATGCCAACATTACCAGCACGAGTAGTAGCAGCAGTACTTGTAGCACCATCAACAGTAGCACCAGCAGTACAGGTGGCCCAAATAAGACCACGCCATCCCCTCAATTAACTCCAAATTCCCAGCCCTCAGTGCAGGACAGTACCCAGGAAAACTAATTTTATTTACAGATGCAACTGACTTTAAATTGAAAATAAATTATATTAGAATGTTAATTGAATTTATACACATTGGGAGCTTCTGAAATAAAAGCAATTTTTGTTTTTGGAAAACTCACAGAAAGGTCACAGAGGTGTCATTGCAAGAAATAACGAGCAATGAGAAATGTGTGGATTCTCACGAGTACCTTTACAGAATCTGTACAAGGATAATCCACTGCATTATTCAGATATTTTTTAGTGGTGGATGCCATAATGGCTTGAAGTGGATGTTCTGCTATTTATAATGAAAAATATATATATATGATTGTAAATAAGAGTGGCAGTGATTTGTATTGCTGTGAGAAGAATGTTCCTTCTGCTCAAAGTGAATGTTGGGACCCTCCATATTCTTCATGTGACTGGTGACCACACATTCACAGCAGAACTTTGATGTGGAAAGTCAGTCGTGAATGTCACCATGGATTATGTGGAAACTACCAAGTAAGGCAAGTATGAGTGAACTGTGGAGGGTGGGAAACAAAAGAAACCATGTACCTACTGGCAATTATGGAATTCAAATACCTACATTGTTGCACCCTGATTTCTGTAGCAAGTGGCTTTTAAAATTCAGTCCTTGAAATTCTTTTTTCAGAAACTAAAAAGTCTATGTGTTGTATTCTTAAAAATTTTGCCCTTTTTTTTCTGAGTAATGTCCTAAAAAAAAAAAATACACTTCCAATGATGTGCTTAATTCAGTATTTACTTAACAAGTTTTAACGTGTATGTACTGATGACTGCACAAGTGACTAGTCAAGCAGTGAGTAGCAGAAGCTCCTGAACCAGTCTGCTCTTTTGTCTCGGCCTTTATAGGCAACACCTGCTTGCTGAACATTAACATATGGTAATGCATTCAGGTGTTGTAGAACCACACATGGGCCATTTATTAAAAAAAAAAGCACGGTGGCACCTCTAAGCCAAGTGCCAAGAAAATGTGAGCCACCTTGAAGATGGAGCAGCACAGTGAGCCTTCGTGTACATCGTCTGCTGTTGCAATGTGCAATGTTTTAAGAACCAGTCTCACTAGTTTAGTGAATTTTTTGTAGTGGGATTGAGGCAGTGCCTGTGAAATGAAATACCAGTTATCCATGAACAAAATATTTTAGGAACAGTGAGGCTCAAAGCTTGAATTCCATAGTTAAATTTTGTGGTATGTTTGGATTCTGGCAAACACTGGCATGGAATTTGTTTACTGCTATTGATGCCATGGTTTGGAAAATGAGCTGTGTAAGAATCCATATCCTAGATACATTTGATACTCCAACATTATCTACAATTGAATATTACTCTTTGCTGACCAGCGTTTTAAGTCACATCCTGCACCAGTTGCCCGAGCATCTTTTTTGTTTAGCCCGGGAGTAATGCGACTCTTGTATCATTGTGAGTAGTTAGCTTGTTACAACTTTTTTGGCGAGTCAACATTTTGACTACATTTCTTTGATACCAGCACACGAGAAATGCATCAAGGATTTGGCTTCGCTAAAGGTTGTAATGGTGCCGAAGCTCACAATTCCTGCTTGTTGTCTGTGAGCCAAGACATGTGCTGCTGCTGCCCAGGTGTAACCACCTTTTGTGACGATAGATTTTTTTGTATGGAAACTTTTGTTAGTTCCCCTGTTTCTATTAATGATAAAGCAGTTTGGAGTGGAACTAGTGGTAGCAGTCAATCACCATCTTAGGAGCTGATCCAGCCTCATGCATCTGCTTGTTACTGTCTTGTTTGCCTACTAATGTATTATAGGTTTCCCACACAGATGCCTTTTTTGTTTTAAGGACCTCAAGTTTGAATACTGAAAAAAATGCTATTGGGAAGTGTGTGGTTGTTCTGTAAATTCAAAAACTTATATATTACATACATTTAATATTTGAATGACAGTAGGTGGGGGTTTATCAATTGGTTATATTTTTTCATTATACATTTGCTGCCACCAACTGTGATTATATGAAAATTGTGAAGACATGTAAACAGTGTATGATGTAGTATTTTCATGTTACTACCTTGTCATTAATTGTAAAGCACCAGAGAATACTTGTATATCACTGTATAAGATATAATTTAATTGAAACTAAGCACTTTTTTATTGAAATCATTTAACAGATTTATTTTTATGCCAATACCCTTTTTTCTTCAACATTATGCTTTTGTGTCTAAAATAAAACCAGTGCTTATTTTTCTCTTTCATTTGTGTTAGGATTCACATTAATTTATTACTGTATGGCTGATTATGCTAAAATATAACTTAAAGATTTTACCAGGTTTTTCCCAACTTCCAAAGCACATTATTTATTAGTTCATTGCAGTATTTACGTCTCAAATATTCATATGTAAGTGCATCCAATCTTTATTAATCAAGTTTCAATATATATATATTTTTTTTTTCCATGTGCTAGATTTTTTTTTTTTTTATTACATCACAAACATGAAGCTGCAGTACAGACTGTTTCAGAACCTGAGTATTGCTTCCCATCTGCATGGTCTTGGTGCTTATTTTGTACTAATAAGCTCTCCTTAAAATCAGATGTAAAGCTAAAGTAATTCATTTGCAATATAACTGAATAAATAACAATATACTAAGGATTTTATTTTTTTTTTTTTTTTTAAATTGGATAACCACATGACTTGAAATTATCTGTAGGTAATAATCCACAGTTTTAGCAGTTTGAGAAAATGGAATACATGTCAAGGGTGCAAAGATTTTATACATCCTTCTGTTAAATTGTAAAGTAATTGTCTTGAAGGGTTTTGGTATATTCACATTCACAGACAAACAAGTTACCAGCACCATTTGCACTGAGTACATAGATATGCAAGACACTTTACTAGTTACTAAATGTTTTGGAGTAGGCATGCCAGTTATTTCATAGAATGATAGATGAATGTGTGTGCGTGCATGCAGAGATTTTGTCAAAAGACTAGGTGCTTCATGGGTAGATAATTTGTAATTTCTTTTTATTTTGAAGGTTAAAGAAAAGTTCAAAGTTATAAAGCTGAATTATACTTTAAAAAAGTATAAGCAAAAAATGTTTCATACAGGACTGACGGTTAAAAAATTTCCATAAATGTACTGTAATGCTCAAGTTCGAATATGAATAAATAACATTATTCATAAATGGTTGTACACTACATATATAAAATATTTGGTTAACAAAATTTGAATTGTATTATTCATGGCTACAATGAAGGATATTCTTACTCTTAACACAATTCACTAAAATTGTGTGCAATTCCATAGTAAAGCCGCAAGGCCCATTGTGACATACTGAATAAGTGTAAGATAATAGTAATTGTTAAAATTCTAACTACTAAAATACATAAACATGGGCAGGCAACAAATGACTTTATTTAAAATTAACTACACCTTTGATAGTGAAATAGTGGATTTTGAACCTTTTTTACGACTATAGCTTGTTTACAGTAAGAGGTAACGTTTACAAAAGTCACTTGATACAGTCGATGAGCATTGGGTGCCTTAAAAAACAAACTATTTAGTGCCTGTACCAGGCATAGAATAAAAAACAAAAATGCCCATAAATTGTCAAATATAGTTAAGAAACATTGAAATGTAAAAGGAATTTTTGTCATCTTATTTTATTTCTCTCGTTTGATTGTGGTGTATGGTTCTTACGGAATGATGACACTTGGTTAGCGACCTAGAAAGTGGCATTATGGTATTATAAAAGGTATCTGATCCCAAAATTGGCCTTCCATTTTCAGTTGGCAAGAAATCTTCAAATCGATTAAAAATGCTCCCGGCATGCTACCTTGCATGTTATTAATAATGGATGTTTACAGTTGGTGGATGTCCGGTTTGAGTTTCTCCAAGATGAATAGGATGAGAAAAATACAGGTCTAAAAATATGAAATGCCACTAAATAATAAAAGTATTTATTACTATGTCCATTAATATAAAATCTTGATGCTCTGTGGTATTGAGAAAACACTTGAGACAAACATCTGTGAACCAGGGGCCAGATTCACGAAAGCACTTACGAAAGCACTTACGAACCTGTACATCTTTTCTCAATCTTTGGCGGCTTTGTTTCCAATTATTAAACAGTTAATGAGCTCCGAAGCACTAGAAGACTGTTTATAACAATAACAACAGTTGAATGGGAAGTTTTCATGCTCGTAAACTGTTTAATAAATTTAACCAAAGCCGTCATAGATTGAGGAAAGATGTACACGTTCCTAGGTGCTTGCGTAAGTGCTTTCGTGAATCTGGCCCCAGGTCTGTTATGAGTGTTGTCTAAGTATGGAAATTAAGTCAATTTTCTGCAGTAGTCCATAACATGCAAGGTCATGCTAGTAAAATTCCCTTAAAAATATTTGGCGTCTTTTGCCATTTAAAGACTCGGTATAGAGACAAATCATTGAACACTGTTGTTATTTGCTAATAAAATGTCTTGGACATGTACTATTAGTTTTATATAGTTTTTTTTTTTTTTGTGGGGAAGGGGGGAGTCTATTAAGAACATTAATAACTTTTAAGTGGCTAGAAACTGGTGACAACTATAGTATTGCAAAACAAAATAAATTTGTTTAAATACTGTACCTGTAAAATGACTTGGACTATACAGTAACATGAATTTATAGAAATTTACATAGTTGTTGTGCAGGTTTTCCTCCTAGTTCAACCCTGAAACACACTTCCTCGTACTGTATCTTGATCCCTAAACATCGATCATGCTGGATGAGCACAAGGTTTAGCAGTTCCAGTTCATCCTCTTTCTCAGTTGTCTTACTTTAAGGGAAGTACAGTACTATAATTCATTTCTAAATTATATGTATACCCTCCACGTCATTTTGCTTTCTTTCCTGACCATCTGAATTGCCCCTTTAAAAGTTGGCAACCTAATTTACTTATTTCTGGGATACCCATAAGCTATTTGTTATATCATCTGCATTTGTGTTATAACTCGATTAGTACTGGGGCTTGTATCCTTGCAGAGGATGGTAGGGTTCAACATTGTCCAGAACTGGGGATACATACCTAAGTTATTACTGTCACTTGTAGTGCCAGGTAGACAAGGCTGTACTGCCGCTCAAGGGTTGATACTTGCTGATCTGGACCCCATTTGTGACCTAGGGATACCATTTTGCTTACCTGTCCTATTCTGCTTTAATTAAAAAAAAAATTGATTTCATTCCTTTATTTTCTTCAGACATGTTTTAGTTCAGGTACTTGTGATATTTATATTCATCATGTTGTTTCCTCTTCCAGTGAGCCTGGGGCATGTTTATGGAGTTTTGAATATTAACAATGGCTGTTGTTACACATCAGCTGTCAATATCATTTAATTAATTTAATCTCTCAAAATATACAGGCACAGTACCTGTATTGTATATTTCATAAATACGTACCAACAAAATGTGCCATGCATTCTTTTAACATTCTTCATTTATACTATGCACAATGTCCTGGCTACATGTGGGATCAATATTGATGACCAAACCGCACGCCAAAAGATGAAACCTTTTTTGGTCTGTCCTGGATCATTATCAAGTCGTGTGTCAGACGCCGACCAACTTTGATTTTGTATATTATTAAAGCTCCAGTGACAATTATCAAAGATGTAAGGCTGAACTTTAGGTCCATAACTGCACTTGAAAGAGGCTATCATGATCTTTGTATTATGGTATTACAGGGGTCAGACCACTGTAAACTGATGCTTTGCAATAGGCACAATGATCAGTATCACTCAGATGCCCGTGGATCTGACACTGAAATCGGCCTAGGAGAGAAATTTGGTTGCCAGCTTGTGGGGGATATAGTTTACTCTATCACAAGCAATTATAGATTTATGCAGGATCTTGATGTTGCAATTAATAATGTTTTACACAGATCTATAAAAAAAGGGGGGGTTAGCATTACTGTACTCTACTTGACTAAGCAGCAAAAAAAAAAAAAAAAAAACAGAAAAATGCACAAGTCCAACAAATGAATGTTCTTGTGCTTAAACATTAGTGTTAAAGTTGTCATTACTTTCTTTTCCAGAGGCAGCATCCTCTTATTGGTGATAAACAGAGGAGAAAATTGTCCTTATATGCACCTTTAAAAGTGGGGACAAAAAGAAAGTTATGAAGGAATATCAATAAATTACCCCTTGGTTCAAAAGGAAGTAACTGAAATAAAATATTACATTTCAATATTACATTACAAGTAGTGTCAAATGCTTTCTCAAGATCAGAGAGAAGAGCTACAAATGTGCCAGTTTGCCTACAGAGCAAAGTTAGCCGAGTTCTGAATATGAACTTCCATGTTCCGCAGGATATTGGTAGTTCTATCTTTTATGGAAACCAACTTTGATTGGTAAAATTCTAGGACAGTTCATTATGTGCCATATTGTGGTGCCATATCTGGCCTTTGTCCAGTAGAAACAGATGTATGCTTAACCAATGTGTCTATTCAAAATACTGCATGCATTGTTTTGCAATATTTTACTCACCTACACGGGTATTTTTCCAAACATTCACAATGAAACCCTGTCTCTTGTTCCAACATTATCTCCATGAAAAGTTCCAATAATTACATTTTGTAAAGGCTCTTTCCACCCCCCATTTACAATCCACAAGGGTAAGGGTATAATACTAGCATTAATGGGCAGCCCAAAGGTAAATTAAAAGTACTGTATTGGAGTTACTATGATGAAATGTACACAATATGACATGACTAAGCCATATACAGAGCACACTAAATCTGAATTACAGGATCAACATTTTTCAAGTGAATAAATAATACAAAATTTAGTGCAGATCATGTGTAAAAAATTAGATGTAGCTACACGAATTCATTTTCAAGATACCTCACAAATTCACCTCTCCTTGGGGGGGGGGGGGGGGGGAAAGAGCTTAAATGGCTCAAAGTAGCCACCAGTTACATCTTATAAATACAAAGGGCCTTCCTTTTACCCCAATTCATGAGTGGTCAAATTTTCTAGCTAATACACAAGCCTGAGCGTAATGGTCTACATTCTTGGGTCACAGTCGATGGGTTCTGGGTGCTCTCCAGACAACAAATGGTTGCCCATTTTCCTTTCACATGATGCCTCTGATCATCTAGCAGTAAACTAAGTATCTGGGAGTTAGGTAACTGTTGAGGCGTATCCTGAAGTCAATAATTGCGATGAGGATGGGGGGAGGGAGACCTTCAGTTTAAGTAAAGGGTTCCTGTCCCCCAACAATGAGAATAATTATAAGCCATTCCCTTATAACACAACTCCCAGTAAGGAAAACAAGTTTCAAGTCAAAGTGATGTACATAGAACCTTGAGAGAATATATACAACAGTTTACTTCACGTGATCTATAGAAACATCTTCACATGTTGATGATTCTAAAGTACAGTACAGTAGTGAAATGGGATGATTACGTGTCCGTTGTATTTCACACGTCACAGCCAAAATCTGCAATATACTTATAAAATGGAAGACAGACAAATTTTAGATTCAAGATATTTTTATTGGTGGAACTGAAATATTTCACTACACAAAAAGCTTACAAAACAAGAGGCATACTTTTCATATCATTGATACAGCATTCCTTTAACAGGAATTGGTTTATATTGTACCTAGAGAGATACAGAAGTTAAAAAAGAAAGAAAAATAAAGTGAGTTGAACATACAATCATCCTATTCTGGGGTGACCACTGAAAGGCAAATTTAAAGGAGTTGTGGTCTCAAATCCACAGCAAGCCCTTAACTTCAGTGAGTTTCAAGAAATGTGTTAACACCTCAACTCCAGAATAGAATGCCGTCTTACATTTGTAGCCTACATGAAGATCTGTTCTAGTGGTGTACAATCACTATAGTCTTCTTTGACAAATCCTATCACCCAAACATACAATTTGTAAAACTTTTGTAAATATAAAAAGGTGTGGGAGTGAAAGGTTGCGGGAGAAATGCACCATGCCAGTGGACCTGCGCGCCCATGGTTTATTCAGTGGCATCCGTTATTTACAAGTGAGAAGAGCAAGACTGAATACACCATTGCCACAAATGCTAAATATCATATCCACTTTTACATCACCTTGGACGAGTTCACATAAAGTATGACCTATAGGGGTGAAGAACAGCTTACCTCATTCACATTCATTAATGTGCTGAGACAAGCAAATTCTTTTGTATTAGTATTTTTTGCACTGACTAAAGAGTACACCTACTTTTCGACCCTTGTACATCCATCTAAGCAAACTTTTATTTAAATCAAGGACTTCTGTGAGCGCATTTTCACATCTAATTGACAAATTCATGCTCCGGATGCTGAGGCACCTACATCGTAGGTGGGAATGGATGCTGGCCGAACAACACCAACAAACTGAACAGTGGATCATCCTTGTCAAATGATATTAGCGTGGGACTGAGGCAGGGTTACCCTATTACGATTGCTTCGGATTGTAGGGAAGATCTTGATGGGGAAGCTTCAGTTAGTGCCCCAGTAAGACCCACCATATGAAGGCTTTGATCCTCCCTTGTTCTGCCCACCTGTACTTCCTGCACGCTGACCACCAGAGCTGCCTCCATCCTGTGTAACAGAAACAAAGTCATTATTGTTTTTATCCTACCAATAACCACTTTGACATCTGTAAACATTAAGCACTGAGTGTAATGCTATATTATACACACAAAACAATCTATAACCTTGGATTTTCTCTTAGAAACAAGTTTTTTATAAATACAGTACCTCAAATACATCATATTATGTAATACACTCCTAGTGCCATTAAGCTAGTCAAAATACTAGGAAAGATACATAATTTAGTTTTCCTCTGCACAGAAACCCAAGGTAACAAGCAGGATTATTAATGTGAACTTTTCACTGTATCTACATCAAATTCTTGGTTTTCTCTATACAATAATGGAACTTGGGCAGCATATCCAACAGTCATTTGTTGTCTCTGAAAATCATCCATAACAGCACCCCTCTTGAATACACTTCCTCCCTGTCCTTCCATCTCACCTTTGGTCTCCCAAGACCCCTAATAAACTTGAAAGGCAGGCAAGTTGCTGGCGCTCTGAGGAGAGTAATGAAAGGGAAAAAGATGAGCTGATAGGGTTTATAGTACGTGCTGCCCATTTTCATTAATAAACAATAGAAACAAAGGTCTGGAATAACAGATTCACTAAAGAAATATAGGCAACAGCATTTTTCAATTGGATGTCGAATTACACCTGAAAATAGTAGTATTAGTAGTAGTAGCGCACACAATAAAATTCCACAATCATGATATATCCATGAGAAAATATCGAGTTCATATGATGGGATTGAACCAGACTCCCTGTGATTAGTTGATCAAACAGATATATGGGCAATGGGAGAGAGAGAGTACAGAGAATTGCGGATGGAAAATATTTTTTCCTCTTAGCGAACAGGTGAAGCCAAGAATGACCTTTTAACATCACTTGTGTTTTCTAAACTGGTATGACTAAACACTAACAGCCCCATCACCTATATAGAATGTAGTGACAGTAAGAATTAAAAAGGCATTAGTTAACTGTGTAGTAAAAAAATAAAAATGAAAAAGTGTGGCAGGATAGTGATCAATTGGTCAGTTGTAAACATGGTGGAAAACGGGTGTGGCTCAGACATCAATCTCCATTCAAACAGCTTGTGGAGAAGGCATGTAAGAGAGATTATTAGGAGTATATAACATTGGAAAAAAGCATGTGACAGTTAATAGAGAAGGAAGGATTTGAGTGAACAATGAACATTTATAAAGCTCTATTAAATGTTGTGAAAAAATTGTATATAACCAGCAGGAAACCTTTTGCAATGAATAGCACAATGATTGATGAATGATATTAATAGAGGTCGAGGGTTGCATGATGTCACCCAGTGTAATGTTGTGGACAACACTAATACTGTAACCTTGAAAATCCAGACCTAGATATAATGGAAACCTTTAATTCCAGAAAGATTTCTCATTCAGTACAATATCTGAACTTTCAGAATGGGGCATCTCTGTAAAGTGCATGCCGAAAAATCCAAACGAACTCGACAGTGTTAATATTAACCAAACAAATTTCTTAAAATGTTTACTATTTTTTTGCATTAAGTAGATTATGAGATATATACAGATTCATTTAGAGAAATAGTTGACTATAACTTTTAGGGGGTTGGTGGTCCAGTGCTCCCAGCACAGGACATGTGATCTTGTCCTAAATTCATGTTTTGATATTTCAAATACTCCCACCTGGTTAAACCAGGTAGGTTAAAAATTGTAAGTGGAGTTCCTTAAGGCTCTGTCCTGGAACCTCTGTTATTCATAATACATTAATGATTTACTATCCCCTTTGTTATGTCCTTTCATCCACTTGTACACTTTTATCGTGTTACCCAGAGTTACTGTACTTGAATCGACAATTGCAAATACCATTCGTCTTCATCTTAAAAAACATAGAATACTAAATTATTCACAACAAGGTTTTACTAACAGGCATTCATGTTTAACAAATTTACCATTATTTTATTCCAGCATACTATAACGCAGTTGATAATGGAAAAGAAGCCATTAAAGTTAAGTACGATATTTTGTACCTTGACTGTCTTCTACCTGGTTAAACCAGGTAGGAGAAAGAACATGTATCTTGAAATGGAAAACAAAAATGGATTAAGGAATATTATCAAGATAAGGAGCCTGGCAGAGTAGTCCCACTGCTTGTCCCTATCACTTTCTGAAATATAAGATGAAAATGTAATAGTATGGAATTTGGTTTCAGATGTTCTGGCTTCTTGGTTGGTCACCCTTCAATCCACGTCTGTGGTAGAAAACAATAATAATAATAAAAAAAAAAGTTACATCAGGCTGTTACATGGATAAAGCTGATCTAGAACAAAAATTTTATTTATATTTTGTATAATTAAAAAAAATCTTAAATCCCAGCCTGCCTGGGTTAGGGTGGATTTGGTTTTTATCTATTTAATCAACTAGATAAAATTTAAAAATGTAAATTTAAATGGTAATAACTAAGTTGGCCCATATTAAAACAAAAGGGTTTTTAACCATAAAAGCCGGTTGGATGAGTAGGTGGGTAACTACCATGCCACCTCGGAAAAAATCTGCTTACCGATGTATCACATACTGGGTATTTGCACGTTTAAACATGCAGAAACATGTATTTTATCATTGCAATAAGAAAATCACCCAAACATTGCTAACAAAACATAAAAATACAAACTATTTGAAACCCATATCTGTAGTTTATGTTGGACTGTACAGCATGTGTAAGAGGCCAAGAGGGAGCCTAAAAATACAGAATACAAGAGAGATGTCAACTAATGTATTGTACAGACTTAATGTAACTTAGAATACAGCATCCACTCAATTTCACGACCTATGAAGATATAGCCTATCCTGTTAAACTCGGATGGCTGCCCACAATACAAGTTTTCCTTTATGAAAATTTATGGCTAACACATTCCTCCCTCCGGAGGAGGCAGGCCTGGTCGACGAACGGGCCGCAGGGACGCTAAGCCCCGGAAGCCCCTCAAGGTAACCAAGGTAACCTCCGTCCTTCCCTCAAAGGCAACCACACAGCCACTCTTGTTCCTGCCACCCAGTCACTCTGGGAAAACACACTGGTACACTCCACAGTCACTCTGGGGAAACACTGGTGCATTCTCACCATCATTCAAGGTAAATACCGGTGCATTCCCACAGTCACTCTGGGTAAATACCGGTGCATTCCCACAGTCACTCTGGGTAAATACCGGTGCATTCCCACAGTCACTCCGGGTAAATACCGGTGCATTCCCAGTCACTCTGGGGAAACACTGGAATGAACTGGTCTAGCAAGGGTAAAGTTGTGCCACACCCAACTCATTCATGGCTGCATGTTAACCAAGTGACAAGCTTGGTAAATTTAATAATAGTTATCATCTGCCTTTACTGGATATTAACATTATATAAGGATGCAAATACTATGTCTGAAAACTAGTCATTAGATCCACCAGGATGCTAAATCCGAGGTCCTTAAACTGGGTGGATACTGTTATAACTTGATGTATGCAAGTTATACAATTCTATTTTCAGAGAACAAGATAGATTTATGTATACTAGTTTCAAATTTTGAGATGTACGAGGTTATCTTGAGATGATTTCAAGCGTCCCCTGTGGGCCAGGTCCTCGACCAGGCCTCCTTTTTGTTACACATCCCCAGGAAGCAGCCCATAGCAGCTGTCTAACTCCCAGGTACTTATTTACTACTAGGTGAACAGGGGCATCAAGGTGAAAGAAACTGACTATTTGTTTCCGCCTCCACCGGGGATCGAACCCGGAACCTCAGGACTACGAATCCGAAGCGCTGTCCACTCAGCTGGTAGGCGCCTGACAGCCACTTAAGTGGGTACTAATAAACTTGGGTGGTGGACATGGAAGCAGTTCTTCCTTGAGCATTTAGTTAGCAAGTTCTATAAAACTCAATACAATACCTGGCAAATACTGGAAGGTCTGATTTGCAAATGTGTAAACTGAATTCATTTCTAATAAACTTAAAAGGCACAATGTAATGTATACACGAGCTCCCATGAAAAATGAAAATACAGTAAGGAATTTAGGACGCAACTATATAAGCCAAAGCTTTTCATTATAACCCAATAATGGGGGAAGTTACAAACACACCTCTTAGTGTCATGAAAAATTATTTCAAGGGGCTCTTAACCCTTGAAATACACATACCATCTTAAGATGTTTGACTCATGATGCATATCCCATGACGTTTTAGGTACTATCCAACATTTGAAACTCCCGCTGGTACAGTGTTTCTATAGGAAACACAGTTTCCTATAGGTCTATAGGAAACATCAGCCATTTCAAAAAGTGACTTAGGGTTTTGGGATTATTTTTCCTATGTTCATGGCATGGTTTTTAACCATTTAGTCGTCAGAATGCTTGTTTAGAATACTGTACCTATTTTTTTTGGCGCTCGTGCAGATAATGCTTGACGTAACCCTGGTGCAATGCAAGGTTTATATATATCCCTCATTAACCAAGCTGCAATGTTTATGCCAGTTGATGTTTCTAATAAAATCTTCCATCTATTCAAGATTCTCTTGCATAATCTAATGGAGTGATTCTAAAATTATTTCATGTGACAGACCAGCAATTTTTTTCTAGTGTATGAGGGACTGGTACCTTATTTGTGCCAGATAAATCTTGTATTTTCACTGGCATGCAGCGCATCAGATTAGAACTAACATTCCACTACATGAATTGAAATGTGAGTGAGCATTCACGTATAATTTACTTGTGCAGATGTTCCCACTTAAATACTGTGCATTCAAGACTGACTGAAAGGTTGTCCCTCTTTACCGATAGTACAAAATGTAAATACAGTAGTCATTTACATTGCCAAGACAATATTACTTTACCCTATGTAATATTAATTTTACCAAAATACATGGCTTGCAGTTATACTTTCTAAGCTATATGCTCCACATAATTTATATGATTATTACTATAAATTACTATATTTGTCTCCACAAGTCTAATTCAAATGTGATACTACTCAATATATTTTTGCCAATACATTATGTTTCATTACGCTAATGTAAGCAATATCACACAACTTCTCTACTCTTTTTTTTTTTTTTTTAGGGTTGTACACCTATTCAGTGTAGCAACAACTAACAAGTACCGGTTCCCAAAATACTGATTGGAAATCAGAGAATGTTGATTGACCTTCAGGATAAATATAACTGACAACAAAGTTTGCCAAATTTATATTAGCCAATACTAACACATTTACATACAGGAGGGGTGCAGCCCACTTTCTTGTTCAAGAAAACCACCTGTTTAGCCACACGTTCAGTGACATGTAAATTATGTATTTGTATTTTAGTCTTTTTGAGAGCTTTTAAAGGATTGAACATTTATTTTGGCATGAAAATGTTATCACATATAGACACCAATTAGATAAAACGATATGAGACAGAAAGATCAATATGTGTCTGAAAAGAAGAGTATTGCTAGCAGTAGAGCACTTTACCTTGTGTTGTTTGTGGGGAATTAACGTATCTACGGCCCAGTCTCAAATCACCACACCTGGTTGGTGGTCGGGTCAACCAGGCTGTTAAATGCCACTGCTCGCAGTCTGACATACAAATCACAGCCCAGTTGATCAGGTATCCTTTGGAGGTGCTTATCAAGTTCCCTCTTGAACACCTGAGTGGGTCAACTAGTTCGCCCAGTTAAGTTTAGAGTACGTTCAAGTCTTGGACCCCTTATGTTGATGAAAATGAAAAAAAAAACTGATTTTTCTCAGGAATGTATAATGTTTTGCATTTGTGTTAGATATCCCATTACTGTTCTATTAACACTTTCGCGCTCTCGGCGCTCAAAAAAAAAAAATACCCCAGATGCTTTCGGCACTTCGCGCGCCTACGCGGTAAGACCGAAAAAGTGTACACTCTTTTGACTGTCCTGACAATAATTGAAGGCGCACGTATTTAAATTTGGTATCACTGTGTTCGCAATGAAATTGTCTATAAGAGCATACCTATAAAATGCCGCCCAAGCATAAGGAGTATTAACACCAAATAAAAAACTATGCAGATCACTCGCCGAGAGCGCCAAACAGCAACAAAATGTTTCCACTCTCTTAATGGTTGCGAAGCCTACAGTTGTCCTACATCGCTAATTTTGGTATCATTGGAATCGCAATAAAATTCTCTACACGGACATATGCAAATGAATGTTTAATATAGGTAATTGCCCACCCGCAAGAGTGTGTGAAATGGAGAGTAGTTAGCCGCGAGCGCACTGGCGAAAACACAGGGGGGAAATCATGCTTGGAAAGTTTATACGTTTCCTGACCCTACTTTTCTATGTCCGTATTTCTTTTTTGTACCAATGTGTTCGCAATAAAATTTTCTATAAGATGAACTGTATAACATTTGTACAAAGCATGTGTAAGAGAAGCGCCAAATGTAGAACCACGTCGCTCAGTATGCGTTCGCGGCAGAAACGAACGCATTGTTTTCGTTCGTTTGATGTTTGTCATGTTTATACTTGTTGAAACATTTTATAATTTGTATGACAGTGATCGCAGTAAAATTCCCTACACAGACATATACATAACACATACAAATATTTCCCACGTGTTGGATATATCAACAGCTAAAGGGAACCCACTGCCACACCCCCAAACATACTTTGTGTATTTTTTTTTTTTACTCATAGAAGTTTATGTGATATAATATTCATTCTGGTACCAAAAAATTCACAAATAAATTCTCTACAAAACAAAAGTATCCCCATCCATTTCGGTTAAAAAATGGAATTTATAGAAATATTTTTTCAATTGACGAGAAAACTAGGCAGTTATGCGGAATCGTAAGAAAAACCAGTGACGAGTTATCTCTAATCGAAAGCGTGAAAGTGTTAATAGTCTGTCTGTATTGTCTTTGAGAATGGCATTAATGTTCAGTATAAAAATACCTTGCAATCGATATACTGTATAATGTTTTATAGTCATAATATTATTGAAATTGGGTGCATTCCATAATTTACCTGTTTGCCAGTATATACTGATCATAAGCAGCTTAATAATTCCCATCAACATTGTAAGTTCCAAATATCTGGCAAGATTTTTCACATTCACATGAGCCCACTCATTCTTCTTGTTGGTACATGCATTGGACATGTTTTGTGTTGCATACAAGTTTGTTTCATATGCTAAATAGTTCAGTAACTCTCACGTAATAAATAACTGTAAAAATTCCAGAGGAGTGGTTGTTGGTATGGGGACAGTCAAGTCTGGTGTTCCAATAAAACTGAACAAATGGTACAGTGTTGTCAGTATACCAGGCTTCAGCAGAACTGCCGAGTGAGGTACATGGGGCCCGTTGGGTTCTACTTCTAAATGAAGGGCCTGCAACATCATTGTCATCATTCGCCTCACTTTCAAACTCATCCTCAGGTGCTGTTTCTGTTTCAACCACCTCACTATCTACATCACTATTACTTTCTGCACTATCAAGATCACTGCCTGAAAATTTGTCAACTACAGCCAGAAATTTTGTTGGTGCGGGCATAACTTTTCTATACTTTCAACGAACACTCGATAACTTTTCTCTCGTACAGATTTCATTCACTGCTTTCATCTTGGATTGACTCTGTTCTTGATCCATATCCATCTTGAAGTCAATTTGCAGTGTTTATAATGCTGGTAACAACAAACAGCCGAGATAAAACAACCAGAAAGGGGAAGCTGCGGCGGCCACGAGTAGGGTCACGAAACAACGGGCCTCCAGTGTGGGTGGCTGCCCATGCCGCAGGGTATGGGATGCCATGTGGTATATACAGAGAATGGGAAGATGTAGGCACACATTTTAAAACAAGTCCCATAGTATTTAGACAATAAATAGAATTTTTACATATTTTTAAATTATTGATGCCGTTTGCGTCATCTCGCAAAACTACGTACTTTGGTTTTACAACGGAATGTGCCTTATCAGGCAACGAAAGTGTTAATATGTATTAAAAACGGGTAGGAAATAAAGTATTAAACTAATCATTACACTTACGATAGCAAATACAAACCTATCTGTATTTGTGGATAAGGAGGATTAGTTTTTGGGCACTTTCATGGGTCAATTTCTTACAACTTTATCATAATTTAGTCAGAAGTTGTGGACAAAACTTCACCCCAGACTGCTTTTTGAAGTCACTACTGACCCACTGAAGGAGTGTGCCCCATTGTCCATGGGTCTCACTTGTTTGCAGGTCTCACACCTTGTCCTTCATATTATTTCTCCACAGCTGGGATAACTTATCTTTGTCCATATTGGCTATGCCTCTCAGTATCACACACGTCACACTCGTACGTTGTGATTATGTCATCTCATGTGGTTCTTCTCCACTTCAGTTTGGAAGCTCAAATTACCAGTCCTCAAAGCTTAGGTCTTGTACCTTATCAATGTGTTTTTCACAAGGAGTGGGATTCATGCCTGTATTGCATACTTCTGCACTGGTCTAACATACTATGTACAGTGTTCTGGCATACTCTAACATTTCAAAAGGCTCCTCTGATGTCTGCTAATTTTGCAAATGACATTAAAGTTACCATGTTAATGAGCGTTTCGGATCTGAGGCTCGTCGTTAAATCCACCCTCGAGTCATTTTCCATTTCTGAGGCCTGTGGATGTCGTCTTCTCAGTCTGCATTGTGTTACGTCTGTTCATTTATATTCATGGCATGATACCCAGAGGACTTGGTGACCACTGTATGATGCCCTGTAAATATCATAAAAATGTATAGCGGTTAAGGTGCTGGCATGTTTTTTTACTTTTTTGCTTGGTAAAAGTTTATATGAAGTTATTAAGTTTTGATGGTTTACACACACTACAGACTCATTTACAGTAATTTATTCCATCTACCAATTCTGTTGGCAACATAGAATTCACACAAATTTCTCGGTACCTTCATTTCCTTATTTGAATCTACAACCTCTTGTTCTCAATAAATATGAATTTAAATAATTCCTGAAGCCACTTTGGATATGGTAATTTTTATCACCGTTTTTCTTGATTAATTTTAAAATGTTTTGTGCTTCCAGCCTCTTGCAGAGCTCAAGTACTTTAGATACCGGAGATATATGGTACAGTAGTACGCCTGTGTTCCTTCTCTAATTTATTTGTGTGCTTTTTAAGATGTGGTCACCATACATCTACTGTATATTTTAATTTTGGCTCTTATTTGTCAATATTGTATAGGCATTTTTTGCATACACGTATTTAACCATTTTGTACTATCCAGTACTCCAGTACTCTGTTTTGACCCACACTTTCCAGAGCTAAGATGAGGGGGAAATGTCACTTAACTTGTGACTTTCCAATATGAAATATGGTTCAAGTAACTCAGTACCAAGTCACAAGTATTCTCAAGATATAGAAATATGATATTCAAAATCATATATTTTACTCTTAATTTTTATTACATTTCTAATAATAAAAATTTGTGTTTTCTATATACAGTATACCATGACAAATAAAAATGTTTAGTGTTTACTCTATAAAATTAAAGTGTCTAGCACAACCCTTATATGGCTTTTAATGCGATGTTTGAGGGTTCACACACACATTGTCGACAGCACACATTACACGACATTTTCATAAAGAAATGCAAAGGCATATTGTTTTCTTTGTAAATTCCCATAATTGCCAAGATTTGACATCTCCCTGGCTTTTATTACCTAAATAATTACACACATTATACATAAAGGTCATTTATTTGAAAAACTCTATGAGCACATGACCCCCCAAAAATATTCATTCAAAATATCAAGAATGAAACCATTTTTATTTTCTTCATTAACCAATATTTGATTTGTCTGAATAAAAAAATAATAATTAATGCCTAACTTGTTCTAAATTTCTGGAACTGCTTGATGCCTGCTTGCAACATTAGAATTAATTAGAAAATCAACGTACTCAAGGAAGTATATTGTGATGACCCAGACCTAAGACAATTGCACACTCTAAGGCAGAGATTAAATAAAAAAAAAATAAGAATAACTCGTGGCGCATTAAACAAAATAAAAAGTCACCATTGCACATCAGTTTTTATTTTTTAATATTTCTGGTTACCATATCATTAGGATAGCTTGGGTAAGGTTAGGGTTGGGTAAGGTTAGGGTTGGGTTAGGTTAGGGTTGGGTTAGGCTTGGGTTAGGTTAGGGTTGGGTTAGGCTTGGGTTAGGGTTGGGTTGGGTTAGGGTTGGGTTAGGTTGGGTAAGGTTAGGGTTGGGTTGGGTAAGGATAGGGTAGGATAAGGTAAGGTAGAGTTGGGTAAGGTTAGGGTTGGATAAGGTAAGGTAGAGTTACGTAAGGTTAGGGTCATTTTTTTCAACCTTCCTGCAAACTCCCACGGCACACCTGTGTACCCCTTGTGACATACAAAATAAAAAAAAAAAATAATTAATAAATCCCCCCCCCCCCCAAGAAAAAACTTTCGTTTAACTTGGATCTGTTCACAATAAAGAAGGATCTCAAAGTTGCTAACTCTACCATGGTTGCTATAATGCCGCTCTTGTACTTTTCACGTCTGGGTTCGGATCTTCTAGATGCTTTAGGCAAGTTGTGAAAATCGGAAGCCAATATAAACCTATTCAATTACAAGAACTTGTAACATTTCTATTGTGTTCTAAATACTAAAAAAAAAAAAAAATTTACTGGTACCCAATGATCTAACTGGAAATGCAGCAGCATAAAAATGACTGAAATCATAATGGAAAAAAACATCCTGAGACTTGTGAAGCTGGTAAATTACATAGTATTAAGCAGACTTGTGCAGTTTAGCGGAGAGTAGCAACCTCACCTGGTGGAGCTGATGATGCATGAGCGGAGAGTGGTGCTGTGCTGCAGGCATAGTTGGGATGAACATGGGTGTGTAAGCGTTGGCAGTCATGGGATTTGTTCCAGATCCAGCTAAGTTAAATGGTGGAGGCGTGCCCGTATGAAAACCTTGTTTGTCATACGACTGTAAAAAAATATATATATATATTTTGTATGTATATATTTTATAAACATGTAAGGATATATTATAAACAAGCCCTAAACTGTAAACCTATCTGATAGTCGACATCATGGTGCACATGACTAAAAAAAATTGTTAAACTCTAATGAGAAAATACTGTATTATAGTACATAAACTTTAAAAAGCATGCTACAAGACAATGTACAAAGCATAAACAATAACATTTAACAGTGTAATACTATAATACTTTTTCCTTATGTTATACTGTACTTTTAGGGATTGTGCAAAGAGGCATGCCCAAAATCTTTAAAACTTATAACTATGGGCATCTAGTAGTATGACCAAATCCCAATTGCCTTGTTATAAAATCCCAGTCAAAACCGATTCACAAATATCTACCCAAATGCGGGAGATGATAGAGCTGCTGTTACTCAGCCGTCAGTGCCTCAAAAGCCTGCAGCAGCACCAGTGCATCACACACAACAAGATTACACGAGCTCTCTGAATATAATTTATTCCAATAAGATACCAAAACAAAAAGTTTCTAAATTCAAACAGTTAAAATAAACATTTGGCTTTCCACGACGGCATATACTTATTGCAAAAACACAAGTGTGTGTACCAGTAGTAGGAAAGTCAATTTTGTGCAACTGCAAAATACACGGGGGTTTGTATTGAACTAAATTTGTGCACTTTATTTTTTGGTGAAGTTCAGCAGTTCTAAAACTGCTGAATAACATGGCAGGTACCTAGAAAGTGATGAATACTGGCACCACTAATGACCTATTGCTGATATCTGGCAACAGAAAGTAGGAATGGGATTAACAAATTGTTAAAAATCACTCCCAACACACTCGGATCATAAATATCAGACCTTAGCAGTAAGTGGGTTCCCATGGAACGAACGGGAGACAACAACCGACATTATACTATCAGGTCCTGTAAAAACTCTCTCTGCCTAGTGTTTCTAAAAGTATACGAGTGTCTAACCATGGTAATCGCTACTGTCCGGCCCCCAGGCAGCTGAATATTTAGGAGCCATGAACATTATGCGAGTGTTGTCTAACAGAACATTGAACAAAGGATATAATACAAACCATATGACTATACAGGCAAAAACGTCCTTACAGATGGGTAACATTTATAGGTACAGTATCTAGATACCAATACTAGGCAGGCCAGACACTTCGTGCACGGCTTTATATTTGAATACCTACATAGTTTGGTTAATAGATATGTGATTTTAGTCATTTATTTTTAGATGCAATTATAAATAAAATAAAATAAATAAAATAAATAAATAAATAATATAATAATAATAATAATAATATATAAATATATAATATATATATATAATATATATATATATATAATATATATATATATATAATATATATATATATATATATATATATATATATAATATATATATATATATATATATATATATATATATATATAATATATATATATATATATATATATATATATATATATATATATATATATATATATATATATTATATATATATTATATATATATATATATATGTCGTACCTAGTAGCCAGAACGCACTTCTCAGCCTACTATGCAAGGCCCAATTTGCCTAATAAGCCAAGTTTTCATGAATTAATTGTTTTTCGACTACCTAACCTACCTAACCTAACCTAACCTAACTTTTTCGGCTACCTAACCTAACCTAACCTGATAAGGATAGGTTAGGTTAGGTTAGGTAGGGTTGGTTAGGTTCGGTCATATATCTACGTTAATTTTAACTCCAATAAAAAACAATTGACCTCATACATAATGAAATGGGTAGCTTTATCATTTCATAAGAAGAAAATTAGAGAAAATATATTAATTCATGGAAAACTTGGCTTATTAGGCAAATCAGGGCCTTGCATAGTATGCTGAGAAGTGCAGTTCTGGCTACTTAGGTACGACATATATATATATATATATATATATATATATATATATATATATATATATATATATATATATATATATATATATATATATATATATATATATATATATATATATATATATATATATATACCAATGATATTTCATGAAAGTTTTATATATATATTACTTATTTACAATTCAAACACCAATAACTTACCCAAGGGGACTAAGTGCAACTCTATCCAAAGTCTTCCTATTTCACTAATTCTATTATTATGAATCCAAGCCCACCTATTGGGCCCACTTGGAAAAGTCAATCTCTGATATTTGCACCAAATGTGAGCACCTTTGCCATGAAAAGCACCCCAATCAATATTTTAAAATATATATAGTGTACTGTATATAGTTGCACAGGACCTAATCCGTTAAACAAACCATACTGTTTATTAGTCCTTTCACCATGTAAAATGTTTGTGTTCTCAGTGAAACATTTACTTTATTTCAAAACTGAACCAAAAATTATTATACAAATAATTTTAAATACTGTATAGAAAAAGCTTAAGACATGCTTCACTTGCAATTGGGCAACAGAGAAAGGAATCCCTCGGCCAGCATACCTTACTACACAAAATAAATGATGTAACGGGTATAAAAATCTAATAAGTTAAGGAAATGTAATAGGTAAAGACTGGTGTGCTCACCTAGCCGTGCCTATGGGGGGAGAGATCTAGTTCTAGAGAACCACCTTATAGTTATTGCACCCGGTACATTTACACTGTTTCTGTACTCACCTGGTTGTGCTTGAGGGGGGGGGGGGGTTGAGCTTAAGCTCTTTGGTCCCACCTCTCGACTACCAATCAACTGGTCAATAGATTCCTGAGCCTACTGGGCTATTTTATCTACATTTGAAATTGTGTATCGAGTCTGCCTCCACCAAATCACGTCCTAATACATTCTATTTGTTAACTACTCTGACCATGAAAAAGTACTTTTTTTTTTCATACCTCTGAACCCTTTTTTTAACTTTGTTTTGGGTTATGACAGTGTTCTGTCCTAAGTGCTGTTCAAGTTGCAAATAGTGGACTGTTTACAGCAATAATGCCTCAAGAGCATTCCACTTGTTTACTTCCCTCACTGAACACAAGTATTTTCTTAAATCTTTCTAGTTTCTTTGTGTTTTCATCTATTGCCAGATTACCTTGTTCTGTTATCTCTCAACCTGAAAGACTCATTATCTACTGTATTTTTCATTTTACTTTAAATGATCATATTCTTTTTCAAAAGAATGTATTCATAAACTCACGAATGACTGTACATTGATAATGACTTTGTATGAAAAGTTTCAAGCACATCATTCCTTTATTCAAGACAAAGATACTAACAAAAGCCTAATATTGTCTATATTGTGTACTGTATAATATAAATGACAAGGCCCATTATGAAATGATACCGAATGAAATTATTAAATTATAAGTCATTTTCGTTTACAATTTTGACATTGATAAAAACATTACAAAAGACAAGAAAACAAGTAACTTATTTTAAGGCAGAAAACCAACAAGACTGATTTCTGTCTACTTGTTCACAGCTCATCTCTTGTAATGGTCTCAGAAGCATAAATTTGACTTTCTCCATTGTCTGTGGTTTGAAATGTTGTGTGTTTCCATGCTGGTGCTACATATTCTAGTCCTGATCTAATGTGTGCCGAGTATAATATTCTCAGATTCCTCGTTTACATTCCTAGTTGCCATCGATATATTTGCCAGCTTCAATTATGCAGGTAAAGTGATGTGTGCTTCTAAGGTTAAACTGGAGTTATATCTATGCCTAGTTCCTTTTTTAATTTTGATTCTTTCCCACTTGCTTCCCTTAATTACCGTGATGGCAACCTTCCCCGTCGCCCAAACATCATTACTTTACATATGTTGATCTCTGTACAGGACCACCCTTAGGATCACATAATCACTGGTCTTCTGCCTACTCGTATATTTAGTATCGTCTACAAACACTGTCATGTTATCCTGCCTTGACAGGAAGGTTACTGACATAAAACAGGAATATTTGTGGAGCGAGACTGGGCAGTTGAGTCACTGATCCTTGGAATTGCCTCAAGGTAAGACCCTGCTTGTCCCTTCCCTCCACCCTAACTCCACTTCTCTCACTATAATCTTATTTCACATACACACTGCTCTCTTATTTATAATTGTTATCTGTCATTTCCCCATTATGCTGTAATATACAATCTAGAAAATACATTCACTGATTTAATAACACAAATTACTTACCATGCTTGCTTATGGCACATAACTAGGGACTAAAAAGAAAGTACAATATTGGACACTAAACCCGCACGTCTAAAGAGAGAGGAGGCGACGACATTTTGGTCCATCCTGGATCATCATCAAGTCGTCACTTCCTCTCTCTTTGCGCGTATGGGTTAGATGTCTAATTTTCAGCCACATTTTCGTGACTTATTCTTTGAACAGTACAACATTATTTATGGACACATGGTTACATACCCTTCCCATTTTACTAAGGTGGTTCTTATAGCCTCCAAGATCAGTGCCTGAATTCGTGGCTGTGCCAGTTGTTGCTCCACCAGCTTTATTCTGGTTCTGTGTCGCGGACCCGTAACCAGTCTTGAAGTCCTGAGTCTAAAAACCAAAGTAATCAACCTCTGCCATATTCACACATACAGAAGAAATTGTGCATTGATATCAAAGTTAAATCAATACATGGTAGTTAAGTTTAAACATTCAATGACAAATGTCTTAGAAAATAAAGTATTTGACATCTTCAATGATCTAACAATGTGCAATTGTCTACCTGGGAGAGGAGGACAAGATGGCAAAGGAGAAGGGGGACTGGAAGGGAGAGGTGGGGGCAACATAAGAGAATTGGGAGAGTGGAGAGAAAGGAGAGGAGGATAAAGGTAAGAGAGGAAGAAGATAGGAAGGGATACATGGAGGTGAGAAGAAAGGTAATGGGGATAGGAGAGGTACTAGAGAAGAGGGACCAAAAACTGGAAAGAAATTAGAGGGATGGAGGTGGACAGGAGTTAAAGAGTCTGTTGAAAGTAGGAAAGACATGGGAGAAATGGCATGAAAAAAATAAGAGAATGGCAAAGGGGACCGAAAAAGGGGGTAAGTTGGAAAGGAATAAGAGAAGGGAAGTAGAAGAGAGGAAGAAAGAGGGAGAGGCTGGATGTTGACAAGAATAGGAAGGACAGGAGTAAAAATATATAAAGATGGAAGGAAGTAAATAACAGGAAAGGGTAATAAGAGGAAAGAGTGGAATATGAGGGGAATAAGACAAGAAAGGAAGGGATGAAGAATGGCAAGAGAAAAAAGAATATGATGTGGGAGAGGAAGAGGTAAAGATAATACAAAACACACAACTTAAACATGAAACAATGATGTTAAAATATTAACCTAAACCGTTGGTACAAAATGTACATTTCTGCAAACAACTTTAGCAAACACTGGCACTTTCTTCAATATCAAAAGTACAACAGGAAAAGGCTAATACAAAATGTAGTTATGTAGGGTCTGGCAAATCACCCCCTAACAAGGATTACACCACTAAGTGTGATGACAAGGCTTATGGTGTTAAATAACCAGTCATGATGTCATTCCCACAACTAGTGACCTAATTAATTCACCAGAAGGTTAACCACGTCACTTCTCCTTTAGTGCTGTAACTCATTAAAGGGTGATTAGCCAATCCCTACATAATGTCCTACTTTTTGCCTAGCCTCTTTGTATTATAGTTTCACTATGTAAGAGGAAGCCAGTGAGTATTGCATCAGTGTAGGTACCTTTAATCCAACTTTACAAACTATGTGTTTTTTTTACATTAGTTTAAAATATGCCATTAAATAATCTATCTACTTGTACTTATAACAACTGTTAAGTGTAAGACAAATATCAAAGGCCTTCACTCTGTCAAGTTTTAATGTCTCTGACAATAAATTACTTATAAAATATGGAACAATATCTTATAAATTTACAACTGTACTTTGCATAAAACAACTATTACAAAAACAATGATCAAAGAAAGCAGAGACCAAAATAAAATGTTAATATATAGTGGTCACTTGGTAGTCCTGATCTTAGTGCTTCCAGTCTTAAGACACAGAAACCACAACAAAATCCGACGCAGTCCAATCGCAACAAAACATGATGCAGTCTATGTATTCAATCAATATAGAAAAATGACCTTACTACCAAAGGAACATCCAGACAACTTAACTTATCCAATTTTAAGTCATTATCGTGTTCTAACTTGGGTTCATGAATCAACAGAGTATATCCTTTTATCCATATATACACTTCAATTATGTTCCCTCATGCTTTACTCTGCATTTCTATGCATCTCTAACTTTTTGTAGGAATAGTTCCTAATTCTTGTAGATAACTTTGTAAAGTCTGTATAGTGTCCAAGAAAAATTACAGCCCTGCCTCACCGGCACGAACCTCACACTACTGAAATCCTTCATTATCCAAACACGTTCACTTTCAGTACAAAATTGTCAGTAGAATGAAAATTCTCATTTCTGAGGATTGTTTGTTAAACTAGTTGTGTTTATCATTCAGATGCACCGAACTGGATGCATCATGCAAACTTGTGTACTGAATCATTATGAAATAACAAGAACCCAATAGACTTTTGGAGCAGTCGGGCATGTGTACACCTAAGGAGTTCAGAAACATGCGTTCGATACTATGGTACGGCTTCAATATTTTCTCATGTTTATCGCAAGGTCTCTGTGGAGGAGTGTATTGTTGATGCAATATCCTCATACTCAAATTTATTTTATAGCAAATGATATAAATACATTTCACTTCCAATCTGAAACTAAAATACACCAAGTTCCTTGTCCTAAATCTATTATAAGAAAGAGATTTACTCTTTATACAGTGTACATGAAAATGAAAATCATTAACAAAATTTAAATAGTAAAACAAGTCAGAACAATTATTTAGAATTAATATATATAAAGTATTTATACATGCTATACATTTGGAATAAGAATGGCCCAATACAGTTTAATAACACTATATATTAATGCTAAATAATTTTTTATATTTGTTATACTATCTAAATTGTGTTAATGATTTTCATTTTCATGTACACTGTATAGAGTAAATCTATTTCTTATAAAATGTATCTTGGAGGAAGAGTTGGGATCGTTCTCGACCCTCAATCGGGAATACCGGGTTCAAATCCCAGGTGGGACAGAAATAAATGGGTAGTTTCATTTCAACTAATGCCTCTGTTCACCTAGCAGTAAAAAAGATATGCCGAAGTTAGTCAACTATTGTGGAGTTTTATCCTGGGGAGGGTCAGTAGTTCGACCTAAGGAGGATGGTCCTTGATACCAGCCTAATATACATACACAGGCTGCCTGTCCCCTGACAAAACTAATCATATAATGAATTAGAATTTGAATTCTAAGAAATTAGGTAAAAAATAAAGAAACCCAAAGATGACAAAAATAATATTCTTTGACGAGTACTGGTTGCATTTAATTAAAAAAAAAGTATTATGTTATGATTTGGGAACACACACAGCCTATTTTAGGTACTCTAGCCATATTCTATATTATAAAATGGAGATCAACCCCACTGGCAGTTGATTCCATCCACCCCCCCCCCCCCTAAAAAAATGTAGAGGATTTGTGTTTCCACAATCAATATTTTATTATGGCAAAGTTGGAAAGAGAAGTGTGTTTTAAGTAGAAATGTAACAAAATAAAGAGGGGGTGGGGGTAGGCTGAATTTTGACCCCCAATTATAAAGGTGTTTATAAAAAATACTGATGCAGCCAACGGATTAAAAGATTAACACAAGGAAACATGCCTTATCTACAGATATCATGTGTCCATAGATACAGGTAGATTCCTTGGACACGACAGAGGTGACAGGTAGATGACTCTTCCAACACGACAGGTGACAGACTCCTTGGATACAACAGGGATAAGTGAAAGTTGAACACTGCACACTTCTGCATACCTGGATACCTAGGCTAAGGTCAATTGCAACTTACATATGTGAATCCAAGAATGAAACCGACATGCTATCCACTTATAGGGTGCTTGCCGCACCAGCTAGAAGAGTATCTGTAACACTGCGCAAACAGTCAATAGTGTTCGTGCCTGAGGTGGTCAGGGGTGTAGGTTCAATTCCATTGCATGGCTTCAATATTTATTCATCCAGTAAGATGAATCTGTTAAAGAGTCAACACTCTCGACTCTATAGTGCACTATTTGCCCTGTAACAGCAGATAATGCAATGCTAATGATGCTCTCCCCTATGGCATGCCTTCCACCTTTTGGAGAAAAAAGGGGAGAGGGTACATCCCAATAAAAGGTATATTAGAGTCTATTTGAATGCATCAATACACACACAAATAATGAAGAAACAAGTTTCCAGCATTTTCTCTGTTAACTTCCAACTATCCAAAGCTAGATGGTTTGAATAATGTAAGTGAGAAAGCAGTGGATGCCAAAACCCTCAGCAGTTTCAGTGTTATATGACAAAAATTACAAAGAACACGACAAATGGAGTTCTTAGCCTCTAATTACACTTAGGCAATTACTAGCGAATGTCATAGTCTGCAGCTCCTGAAAAACCAAGGTATTGGCAAATATTAAACTGCCAAGACAGACAAAAGAAAATTTTAAGGCAAGTACTAAACAGCATAAAAGTCTGTGACCTCCGGGTAGTCAAGATCTTCATATAATCTAGAACAGATGTGATCTCAATTGAGCTGGATTACCAAGTGACCACTATATATGGATATAATTACAGTATAAGCACTATAAAAAAAATAAAAAATTGGTTTTAATCATGTTACTGTCTCTGAATCCTTTTAACAACCTGCTTTGATAGGGAATGAACTCCATGATGTAGGTTACAGAGTACAATGTACTGACAATGATATAAAGATATGAAGTCAGTAGATTTAATTCAAGTCATTTCATCTAACAAAGATTTAACAGAACATCTTAATTTACTGTTAGCTTCATATTTCCATATCTAAATTTCCATCTTGAAGAAAATTCCCAATGAACGAGTGCAACACATTCCAAATACTTCCTCCACTCCAGGAAAATAATAGCACATTGTCTTAAAAATAAACAAAATACACATTTTCTTTTATGTGGGAACTCTATGAGTCTCTTAATAAAACTGGAGCTGCCAAGATACGACTTATAACCCCAAACTAACATAACAACTACCGTCCACAAACAAACAGACGGATGGAGAGACAGCAACATGCTTACATTCCTCAGACTTCTCCTGTCAGAAATCGTAAGAGAAGACCAAGGTCTTACCTGTGATATATTATCATAGTAGTTCCCAGTGCCATACTGTAATTTGGGTGCAGCAGGAAACTGGTTCGTGTTTGTCCCTGTGTGGGTGTTGGTGACCGGAGGAATTTGAATGATAGTTGGAGCACCATACTGAGGAAATGAGTTCGGAACAGCTGCCATGTTGTGGTACATATAAAACGGTGGCATTGCTGCATTGCCTGTCGCCGTAATGTAAGTACCACCAGCTTGTGCACCCTAAAGAATAAAATAATAATAAAATATACATTAAAAGCAATCACACCTGTTAAAATCTATTACAGTATCTATGTAAATCATAATAGTCTACAAAGAATAGTAATCATCATCATCATTATCCTGTTTCCAACTCTCAAGGAGTGGAGATGCTTCAATATAACAATTAATTAAATAGGCTAAAACAGAAGCATGACATTTAATAGTTGAGTGAAAACAATGAGTTGTCTACCTACACCCTGTTTCTCCAATCATGTGTTTCAAAACAAGAAATTTAATATAGTGTACAAAAATAAAGTACTATTTGATTAAGTGTGTAAGGAGTACAGCATAACGAGCAGACTGATTAAAGGAGAATTAAAAAGAGGGGTGGTTATCAGGTGGTGGGAAGGTGGTCAGTTATTTTTCTTATTAACATTTCCACTTAAGAAAAATACAGTACATCGAGTCATTACACGTTCTGTGGAGAAGGGGTGCATTTTTATATTATATCTTATTATATATTTTATATATATTTATATATATTATATATTTTATATATATATATATATATATATATATATATATATATATATATATATATATATATATATATATATATATATATAAAATTTAGTTAGTTGGTGATGACTGTGAAGTGGGAGAAAGAGCAAGTAGTGGATATGTAAAGTACTTGAATATGAATACATATTTGATATGTATTTTGAATATGAATTAATGGGTATGAACTGTTTAGCATCAGCTTTTGTGTAAAGTTTTCAGGGAGGACATACAAGTGATTGCAAAATAACACCTGCTAGATAACTTCTGTACAGGTGACTAGTTGTAGCCAAAGAGATTTAGAGAAAAACCTCGTCTCTTACATCGGCATTGAACGATCAGGGACACAAAGTGACACTTACCAAGTGTCACTCAATTTTGATGAGTAACTATGTATTTTATACACAATTTACCAAGGTAGAAGTGTGTATATAATGTTACCCATTGTTTATATACAA
The DNA here is from genome assembly GCF_040958095.1 of Procambarus clarkii. Classification (NCBI taxonomy): domain Eukaryota; kingdom Metazoa; phylum Arthropoda; class Malacostraca; order Decapoda; family Cambaridae; genus Procambarus; species Procambarus clarkii. The sequence continues at coordinate 9,836,484 of NC_091241.1, read as the reverse complement.
TATGAATATGAGCATGCAAAATAAATTCGCGAATACCTGATTATGATTTCTATATTTCTCTATTTACAAACCCCTCTCTTGTAATCCTTTGCTATCAAATCAAAATCTAGCCTAATCACAAATAAAATATGATGCACAAATCCAACACTACCAGAATCCCTCCTCTACAGTGATTTTGTGTAGCATGACCAATTATACACAATTAAGAGATCAGCGCATCTCGCATTGTGTTCGACTTCCCTTGTACTGAACAGACACCCACAAGTGTTGAGGTAGCTGCATAGCAATTGTTCCCTTGTGTAGGCAAACAATATTTAACCTTTACTGCTGTGAAGCTGTTATGCCATGGACACAGGTTGCACATCTAGCGTCTACCTGTTGACATGACATGACATACAGTGGTGTGGGAAAAAGTAACATGAGCTTCAACCAAAGGTTGTGACAGCAACATTCACAGCTGCAAGAGTAAATATGACAAGAACCTTAAATACCAGAAGTGCAAAAGAAACAGGTACAATAGCTAGGTCACTCCTGGAACTATATTTTTTTCCTCGTGTGTATATGTATGTATGTATGTATGTATATGTATGTATGTATGTATGTATGTATGTATGTATGTATGTATATATGTATGTATGTATATGTATGTATGTATATATGTATGTATGTATATGTATGTATGTATGTATATATATATATATATATATATATATATATATATATATATATATATATATATATATATATATATATATATATATATATATATATAATATATATATATATTATATATATATATATAATATATATATATATATATATATATATATATATATATATATATATATATATATATATATATATATATATATATATATAGCCATGTCAATACACTCTTATTTCACTCATACTTCAAAGGTCTTCACAACACCCCAAGATCCCTGAGGAAATGTGATGTTTGAGCAAGCAGCACAACTAGGAAGCAGAAGGGAGTGATGGGGTAAAAACAGGAAGTGGGAAAACATGTGTTGCACAAGATATACTGTACCAGAACAGCAGTTCAGGCCGCCTGTGATAACTTAACACAGTTGAACTGTCTCTTGTAATTGACCAACTTATTCGTGCATAGACAAAGATACAAAAACATTTGAGAATCTCAAATTTGTACATTTAATTTGTACAAAGGGTCAACAAATCATACTTTCTTATGTACCCTTAATTACTTACTTGCTGATTCATTGTGGAGGGAACTGGTGAAGAATTCTGGTCTGTGCGGAACTTGGCATCAGCAACAGAGTAAGCAGTTGATGTCATATTCCCATCCCGCCCAGTAGCTAAGCTGGTTGGAGCCTGCTAGTTGATAAAAGAAATTTAATGTTTACATGTTTGATATAAATCAAATAGTTCTTTGATTTCAAAATCAATTTCTAATATGAAACATACAAATAGGTGATTATGCAATAAATTTAAATTTTGATTAAAACAATTCTGGTTGTCAATAATTAACCTATATAGTACTGAAATCAGCTGTTCCAAAGTCAAGGCTAGAATGACAGAAAAGTGTAAACCTAGTGACAGCCCTAATTTGAGTACCAGTATGTAAAATATAATTTATACCAATGACAGTTCTTTTAGAAATGAGTGAATGCATTATGAAGACTAGCTGAAAACAGTTCTGGGGGGAGAGATGGTAAGGTAATTATCAGGAGAAAGCACTAAGCCAGTACAACTATACAAGCACCTGGAAGGGATATCAGGATAAAAATTTAAGAGGACAGGAAAGGAACGGTGTTCAACCCCTTGGACTGTCGAGGATTGAACACAACCTGCAAGAAGCAAGACTTAAGAGCCCAACTATACAGTCCAAGTGGTTGCACAAAGAAAACGTAAATTTTGTCAGAGATGTTAATTTTATGTGAAATAGTGAGGTCTATCAAAGGTCTGAGGTCAAATTAAAGATAAAGGGGGTAATGAATTGGAGAGGAAGGAGAGATAATGAGCGGGAGAAAAACTCAAATGGCTGTAATACCATGTGTGGCATTCGCTGCTGCAGCAGCTGGAAATCTTCAAGAGAATACATAGGCTGTTGAAGTCCTGTGTAAAAGGCTGGTGGAAGGGCACCCTGAAGTGCTGCCGCAGGTGGGGAAACATATTGTGAATGTTGCGCCATCATCTGTTGCGCTTGCTGCTGCTGTTGCTGCTGCTGCTGTGCTGCTGTTGCTGCTGTTGTTGTTGTTGCTGCTGCTGCTGCTGCTGATGTTGCTGCTGCTGGTGTTGCTGTGCCTGTTGGTGATGCTGCTGCTGTGGCTGTTGATGTTGATGCATATGCGGTGGTTGGTGCTGGTGTACACCAGGAGGCACAGTACTGCCCAAGCCACTTATAACTTTACCTGCAAAGTAAGTACCAATTTAATTCTTATTAAAACAAGATTATGTCTCTCGCCAAATGTAAGTGTAACCCAAGCTCAGAGAGATCGAGCCAAATAAGAGACAAATGTAAATTATTTTTGTTATATAACAAAATATTTCAGTCAAAACGAGGTTTACACAGCATTTTAATAATTCAGCTTACTACAGTAATTGCAAGCAAACCACATCCACATGGATTTTACACAACATGAAGAGGTATTTAGAAGTAGAGGGAATACTTGAAAAATGATAGGAGGGGATTGAAAGGAGTACAGTACATATGTAAACAAGATTGTTTCTGGAAATGTCCCTTCAGTAATTATCCAGTACTTATGCACTGATAGTGCTAAACCTTAAGATCGTGCCAAGCCTCCGAGACCCACTCTCGCCTATCAGGCTGAGTTTGGCTTTCTAAAGGAGGCAAAGGGAGCGTGTTGCTTAAAGGGGCAACTAAAAACTGAGAAAAACCAATCAGTGACAGACAAAACAAACCCCAGGCCCTAAAGAAAATGAATAAGATGAACAACGCTTAGTTCTAATTCACCCAGCCATCATCACCTGGTAGCTTCAGAGAATGTGATCAGTATAATAACTAGGAGTTATAGGATAACTAACATATTGAGAGAATTATGCTCAAGTATAAATAATGAAATAAACTTTGGATACAAAAACAAAATTAATGTGACCACATTTTAGTCCATCCCAGACCTTTAAGTAATGACATAGTGAGAGAGGGAGTCATTACAAGGCCAAAGGAAAAATGAGGTGAAAGTAGGCGAGAGGAAGAGGTGAAGAAATAAAGCACAAACATTGAGCCAACATAAGAACATTTCACACACATGGGTTGAGATATTGGGTTTTCAGTCATGTCATTCTGCTTTAATCTCTGCACATGCTTATGTTCACACATACACATGTGATACAAAAGCAGTGAGGAAAATCTAGAGGTTTGTCTGATCACATGCAGTGATCAGACAATGTAGTGATCACATGTAGTGTAAGGCTGATTCCTCCTAAGAATCCAAGAGGTAAAAGAGTAAAAATCAAGGTGTGAATGTTGCACGAGAACAAAAGGAGAGTTGATAGTGATCTTTGAGGAAGATTATGAATGAAGCTAAGTTCCACCAAGGAAATGTCAGGAAATGCTCAAACTGAAGAATGAGAAACTGCATGGAACAACACACTACAGTGGTGGCAAGACTTGACGGTATGAACGTGTGGGATAAGATTAGAGCCTCATCAGTAAATATCTGTTGTGGGAGCCGGTCGGCCGAGCGGACAGCACGCGGGACTTGTGATCCTGTGGTCCTGGGTTCGATCCCAGGCGCCGGCGAGAAACAATGGGCAGAGTTTCTTTCACCCTATGCCCCTGTTACCTAGCAGTAAAATAGGTACCTGGGTGTTAGTCAGCTGTCACGGGCTGCTTCCTGGGGGTGGAGGCCTGGTCGAGGACCGGGCCGCGGGGACACTAAAAGCCCCGAAAGCATCTCAAGATAACCTCAAGATAACCCCTTAATGGGAAGCTCCAGGGAGGATGTAAGGCTATGGGAAGATAGCTCGAGTGTTTACAATGAGCATTTACAATGAAAAACACACAGGGACAGCTCTGGGCTAACAATTATACTTAAGAGGGAAGGAGCTGCTAAGTTTGAACAAATCTAAATAATAATAATGTTATAATAAACCCCACTACTGTCTACTGTAAGACTCATTTGCTATAATTCTTCGTGGTCTTAGCCAGCACTAAAAAATTCCTAAATTATGGGAACATATTTCAACATAATATAACACAATATAGAATACTGAGGTTAAATATGCATTTTGGAAAGTATACAAACAGTTAAATGATTAGACATAGCATGTTGAACACAAGCATTCAACATTAAAAAATGACTACACAATTTTCTTTCAGTTTAACTGTTTAACTAATGTGTTTAGTGCTTACTACATTAACATCTGTAGTATGTAATGTAATATACAGTAATTGTATCAAATATAAACAAGAAAATTAGATAAAAAGTAGTCTATATCTAGCAGAAAATTACGCAAAATATTAAGATGAAGAGATCATCTATATTAACTTGTTTAATGTTATCATCATACACATACAACTGCCATGAGGAATCATAGGAACCCGGGAGATGTGACACAAACCTGGCACTGAAGGCTTCGAGGGTTGGACAGGATGTGAAGTGGCTGAATTTAGTGAAGCTGAAAGAACTGCAGGACCCGTACTGTTACTAGTGCTGTTGCTGCTAACCGATGCACTGGTTGACAAAGTACTGGAATACGCAGAGCCCCCCGTTGACGTTTGCTCTCCGTAACTCTGCAGGAAATTGGGCAAATTTGATTTAATTTCAAAACATTCTTTCTTCTTTCAGATTTTGATGACTATGCCACATCAAGAAACTTTGGTTGCTCAAAAGCAGCCAATTTAATTATAATTTAAATGTTTTCGTACTGTGCAGACTAAGAAATTGCACACATTCAGTCTTCAAATACAGTACAGTACTACAGTTTATTACAAAATCATAACATTTGAACAAACTTTTAGAAAACATTTTAAAATAATAACTATGGCCTAGTCATGTAAGTACAGCACGATAATATATCTTGTTTGACAAAAGTGGTCCAAGTGAGATACTTGTGTGAAATCTTGCCATACCTTCCCCCAACAAATTTTGCCCGAGTAAAAATACCATAAAAAGAATATAGAAACATCATGCTATCACATTCAGTTTCAAATATGGAGTTGATGTCATCCTTTTTACATACATGTCTGGTATAAATGTTAGAATTTTACGTAGAACTATATGTATACTCGTCTTTTTTTTTTTTTTTGTTATCCAATTCTTGTAACTGCTATGCACAAAGAATAGGTTCCTTCTGATCTTCACTCGCACCTTCCTTCTTTATTACCATATACTTGTTAAACTAAAATCCATTTGTCTAGCCATGCCTGGAGTTTCCTCAGCATCCCCCTGCAGCACTGGACAGTCTTCAGACTTTAATTTTTTGATTGCTAAACTATCATCTATAAACATTTATGTACAAGCTCACTCCATTGGCTTTGTTTCTTGTCAGTCAGGTACTCCCTTACCCAATTCAGTCTCTTTCTAGTTAATGCAGTTAGTTTTTTAATTTATTTTATTTTATTTTATTTATATATATACAAGAAAGTACATTGGGATTGTGAGGATACATAGCATAGTAATTACAATCTTGTAAAGCCACTTGTACGTGCAGCGTTTTGGGCAGAAATAATCTTATCTTAATCTCATACTCAAGCTTTTTTTGTAGAACAGTATATAAATTTGTTTGCAGCCTAAAAAAAAAGACGGAGTTTATACAACACAGACATACCTCCTCTAAAACAATGTTCTCCTTCTACACACCTTCCCCTTTGTTTGCTCCCCTTGTTACAAAGCTTTGCTCTCCCTAGGTGCTTCATTATTGTCTTCCTCACTACTTGTTTCAGTTTCCAAAGAATGCATGTTAATGGCCCTGACCTTAAGAGGTTCAAAGTTGTTCCCTTAAATACTGTAACTACTTATGCCTTTATCCAGATTTCAAACAGTTCTCCAGTTCACTGGGTTACAACAGTAAGGAGCCAACTGAGCTAAAAAGGGCATGCATTGCACATGCACAAGTGCCTAAAGAAAAACTTAATTAAAATAAGGCATTACTGAAGTCTCAACACTAGAGTTATTTTGCCAAATCTGTCAATATATATTCAACCTTAACCAATATAACTGAAATATCTGTCAATCCCTAACCAATCTCTATCAATCCGCCTGATGCCATTAATTCTTATTTTGAGCTACAGTACCTTTAGCCGTGCAAAAAGCATCACAAGTACCTGTGTGGTATCCTTAACAGAGGGAGCAGTTGATAGCCCAGCCAGTGTCTTAGGGGTTGATATGGAGACCAGAGGCGAATGACTAGAGGCATTAACATAGCTGTTCTGGTACTGGCTACTACTGTTGCCCGCACCAGTGGCCTGGTGAAAAATTAAATATATAAATTAAATAAAAAGTAACCTTTCTATACCTACAAAAAATTTATATATTGAATAGGAGCAAATTTGTACGTTAATCTAAATTCAAATGACAAATGGGCTTTGAAAAGATATGGCTTTGAAGCAAAATGCAAGATGTATTGAAGATGTATTAATATATATAAAGTATAGCTGCATACTGTAGTGCATTGAATTATAGGTTCTATGCAGGGATGTGTAAAAACAGCAGAGTGCCGAGTATAAGTACAAAGAAATGCCTCATTCTAGGGGCCCCTTCCCTCAGTGGCTTCACATAATTTATGTACTGGTACCATGGGACCAACACTTTTTCACCAGACATATCAGAACTTTCATGAATTACTTATTTTTGGATGTTTCATATTGCTGAAGCCCAGTTTCTGCCTGCATCAAGGTCAGCTGGGGATTTTAAAACAGCAGTTTATTTGTGCTCTCCTCCGCCATCACTCAAGCCATTTATTGACAATTTTCTTCTAGACTTGAGCTACATCTTCAGTTGTCACCTAAGCAGTTATAATTTTGGTCATATTCCTGCTTGCAGGAGGCACGTAGCTTTGTTGCAGAGGTATGTATGTGGCTATTTGGGTTTTGTGCTTCTGAGTACCAATCTCTGACTGGGTTCAATCTGCATTCTACACTGGTCTGCCTTGAATTCTAATGAATAGTTTGTTCTGCTTCCATCTGATCTTGGTTTAAAGAGCAATAGTTATGATTTTCCTCCTGTGGCTTTGTGAGAAGTTTGGGAGGCTCCAGGTGACTCTGGTCATTGCACATGGAGTCACAAGCTTCTACGAGGCTTTCAAGAAATGTACTTCATCTGGGAGGGTTCCTTTGGAATTTCTGAATGGTGGTCTCTTAATCAAGTTCTTCTTCCTATGCCCTTCAGCTTGAAGATGTTTTCTGGTGCTCCCATGGATTCTGGCCATACTCACTCACTGGTTAATCCAGTAGTTCTTCTAAGGCTTCACCTTTTTACTGGGATCAGCAACAACTAGTCCACCAGATGTGGATCTGATCCACATCTGGTGGATCAGACCAGCAACCAGGAGGCCTGGTAAGAGACTGGGCCATGGGGACATTAACCCCCAGAATCTTCAACAGGTACTATTACATCATTTACATTGCATACAATTAAAACTTTAAGATGCCTCAAACTTACCTGAGCAGAAAAACTTGATCCATAGCCTCCTGGAGTTTGGCTGCTGTTGGTACTGGTATTGCTGTTAGTGCCTCCTGTGCCACTGTTGGCATTACTGTAACCACCATTGTTACTGTTACCTGTCCCGCTGCTCACTTGCTGACTGCTGCTTGTGTACGAGTTCTGTAGAAAAGTCAATTATTTCATCAGATAAAGAGTGTAAGAACAGTGGAAAACTACTGAAGGCCTATTGGCCCATACAAGACAGTTCCTATTTATATTCAGATGAACAAAAACCTTCAATACTGTATTTAACCCTTGCACTGCACAATTTATACTGAACAATGAGCCAATATGCAGGAAAACAATGCAGAAATATTTTTCATTCTATTTCTATAGTTAAAATACATTCCATAATAAACAAAAAAATTACTCAAATTATTTTGGCTATGGTGGATGGAGCAAGGAAATATTGTGATGACATCACAATTCACGAGCATTCGTGGAGCATTTGCCCCTGGAGGTGGAGCAGGAGTTACCACAAAGATATTTTTATATATCTATTTCAATGTGACATTCTTTTTTTTTTTTTTTTTTTACTAATTTTTTACAGTAATATTATTCAATAGGATGTCATTTGAGAAATATATGTAATAAAATGTGAAGAACATTGGAAAGCTCAATATTAATGTTGCTAATGTGTGCATTGTATTATATTTTTAGAACAATAAAACACTATTTTTTTTCTGTTATTACTCTATGTACACACACATTATACATAACTATCTACATTTTTACGAACCATTATGAAGCACTAAGCAGTTCTGGTGGATGTAATAATCCAGTACCCAGTGATCAAAGTTCAGCCTAGCCCCTGCATATTTTTGCACAAAGTTGTAACTTCATGCATTGAATATATTATATTTTCTTTGTATTTTTAATGCCTTTATTCAGTGTGTTTCAAGTGCAATAAAGCAGTTGGCTGTCAATTAGGTTATATAATGTATTTATGACAGACGTATAAAATGTAGAGATGTATTTGTGCCACTAATATGCACACAATATATTCTTTTACTAATAAAATGAATGGTTTTGCTGTTATAACACTGTATACACATTTTTATGTACAATTATGCACCATTAAGCAAGTCTGATGGGTTTGGTAATCTTGTAATCCAAGCACTGCACAGCTCCATGTGCTAGTCAAGTGTCGACGGCACCCAACAAAGCAAGAGCCCCTCCCGGTATACTGTGCACATTGCTAACTCTAGCCACAACACTTCTAATATCAGAATCCTGGTCACTAAATCCTGGATATGTATAAGTTTCCACAAGTTCATTTTTTAAAGGACCATGAGATCTCATTTCTTGCTGCACACACACACACCAAACCCTGCATGTGTTCTACTGCTCCCTTTCATAAAAATAAATGGCTCGTAGTTGGTTGAATTCTTGTACCAACCCCATTTCTGTTGCAGCTTTCACTAGTCATGGTCGCTCTCTCGGTATGCCCACCATTTATATCCAAAACAGAAATACTGAACTTGTTTATCGGTAGTTTGAGCCTACCGTCTCAATTTACAATTTGCTTGAACAACAATACACACAAACCATATATCAGCTGTTGACAGTGCTTGGGAGCTCCCACAATTTTTGTTACATTTTAGTAGTGAATGTGGAACAACAAAAATTTAAAAAGTACAGAATTAGAAAAAAATATTTGCCAGTTGTTAACATGAGTCAGGACTCGTGTTAGCTGAAAGTTTGTATCCAGCTCTCACCATACCAGCCAGGGGTTGTGGGTCCCTCTCATCTGCAGTTGGCTCATATCATGGCGAGAACGTTTGTAGCCATTTGGATGGCACTTTTGTGGGAATGAACTTTCGGGTTACTCTCGTTTATGGCTATTCTTATTTTTATGTCTCAATACGGTCCACATTCAGGGGAGTGACATTTGGCTATCCTCGTGCAAATCTTGGCTCTGGTGTAAAACCATTGGTTGCCCTTCATGGAGGGTGTAACAAACAGGAGGCCTGGTCAAGGACCGGGCCGTGGGGACACTAAAGCCACGAAATCATCTCAAGATAACCTCAAGATAAGCATGGGAGGCCGAATGAGCTATCATTACGCCACAGTGCATTCTACTCACTATCCTTGCACTGAAGAAGCATGTTAAATATCACTAATTTATAAGCCATATTAGTCTCTATCACCACCTTATGAACAGTTTGACAATGCCCACAATCTCAATACCCAAATATCTTGGCTGATGTGACCCGATACCCAGTTAGTGTTCTTTTATCCAGTTATGACAGACTTTACCCACCCTCTCTACCTATCCTCCCCATTCAATTCCTTCAGTTCAGTTCAACCACAGTACTAGAAGGATAGCAAATAACTTGTCTTAACAAAATTAAAAATCTTCAGAAACTATAATTTTCATGTTGACTGCATACTCCAAAATTGGTCTTTCAGATATGGTATACATTATTTTGAGTCTTGTATTTACAAAAGCAATATTTTTAGTATCTATACAATTATATGCAAAGTTAACAAAAAAATGCTTGGGAAAGAGATAAGGAAAATGGTTATCTTAGGTTTGTAAGTGCAGCAAGGCAGGCAATAGTGTTACCTGTGAAGGCGTCTGTGAGTAGGGAGCAGAGGGTGGGGATGGGAAGGATGAGGATGACTTGGAGCTGGTATAAGACTGGTAAGTTTGACCAGCTGACCCCACCAAGCTCCCAAGGCCACCTGTGCCACCACCAGTCTCATTCTTGGTCAGGTCCGACAGACCCTGAGGTGCAGCACTGTTGCTGGCACTGCTACGTTGGTTTCCTGACACGAAGGCCCCTCCAGCGGGCTTACGCTCATTCGTCTGAGAGGTGGGGAATGGAATGGGCTCAGGTCCAAGCTGCAAGAGTGAGTACCACTATATTGTTAGGCAAAACACACTGACCACTCAGTTAATCACCATTTGGTTCCATGCTTGTTACTCTGCCATATGGCCATCAATTGGGGTTAAAAGCAAGCCACACAGAAATGCCATTTACCAAAGTAACTTCTGGCAATAGCCATTTCCTTTACACAATCAGCAAAAAGCAAGAACACAGCTGAAGCCGTTATTACAATCAGCACGTGAAACCTCATTTGTAAGGTTATACAAGATGATTTCACTTTGGTTAGCATCCTAAAAGCTTCTTACTGTCATCCCTATACTCAGTAGCACCTCTTTTTTTTTTTTTTAGGACAACCTTTATTCAAGCCACACGTACCATTTCTCTTTAAGGTGATTAAATATATAAATAAGTAATGAAATATTAAATGAGCAATTCAGAATACAAATTAAGAATTTGGTTTTCTTAACTTTTGATAACAGATCTACATCTACCAAATGTAACCTGGACACAAATAAGATTACAAATTATATTTAAGATCAAAATTCTGCAAGTTCTTCAAAATTTAGACAATTTGGATACCTAGTTGCAAAGCATTATGTCCAAGTAAAGAGGTTTTACTGGATCTCCTCTTAAAATTTAAAAATAAAAAAAAAAATTCAATCATGCCTCTAAAAGACCTCTACATAGGTAACATGGTACACAATTCTTCTTTTCCCAACAATCAATAAATGCTCTTCAAGGAAAATTACAGATACTGTACTCTACCTTTTGAGATTGTGGAAGGGAAGACGAGAGAGATGCAGAAGTGAGATCTTTGGTGACGGGAGGAGTAGAAGAAGGGTCACGGGTGTTGACAGGTGTAGTGCTTACAAGACCTGTACTGCTTGGGCTTGTCTTTACATCTGTAGTAAAGTCAAAGGTCTCGGTACCAAATTCTAATCCACTGAACTGCACATCTAATGCTGCCATAGCATCTTCTGGCATCTCCACTGCAGATAGAGGTATCTGAATGAAAAGGAAATGTTAGTGGCATTGTACATAATACAAATGAATATATGTAAAGCATTTTGTCAAATGATGAACTAATGCAAATGATAAACAATTTAATGTTTTAAAAGCCTCAAACACTTTAAAATAAAAAAGAATTTAGCATAAAAGTTTTGTTACTACTGTATTTCCAGGGAGATTTCAACTAAACAGAAAATACCCATAAACCTCTTTAAAAAATTAATGTAAATTATGGATATACTGTATATCAAATACATTTGTATCCTTATTATTAAAAAAACAAAAACTAATGTCTCTTTGCATAGTGATCCAACATCCCTCATTCTCATCATGTCCATAATGCGTTCTATTTCTATAGCGTTTAATCGCCATAACTTATGAGAGAGAATGGCTCGTTAGTATATGGGTATTGGGAATAACTGGAATAGAAGTGGGACAATATAAGTGTACAAGTTGTTAGTGCTTATCCAAGCCATCACACTTATATCCAAGCTATCACGGCCTAAATAAAGTAAAAGATGGATTAAAAATAACATGTAAATGTTACAGTTTGATCCAATATACAGCCACATGTTGAGGCAAGAAGAATGGTGGCTGGCCAACAGCTGCCTCAACTTTGCCTCTTCTACATAATGCACAGTGCAACTTTACAGGTAGCAGAACAAGACTACTTTTTTTGTGGCTAGTCCAGTCATACGGTCACACAGTGTGGACTAGTCCTGGCCATGTGCATTTTTATCTGTTCTGATATGGCCAATCATAAATAATTAAGGAACTTTCATCCATTTTCCTTGGTACAGCTTCACATTTGTGAGAATGACGAGATGACCAGGACGAACCTCTGCTTCAATAGGCAGTACTAGATTATAATTTCATGGAGAAAGTAGAGAGAACTGGGAGAAGAGGTGACTAAGGAAGCACTGAGGAGCCACATATAAATAGACCAGTCACGAGGGGCATCAGAGCAACAACAAAAGCAAAAGACCAGCCAAAGATGTTGCACAGTCACATGCAGAGAAATGAAAGAGCAGTAGTTTGTGCTCAGGTTGGGCAGAGAAGGAAGCAGCCTCACAGAAAGTGACAATGTGTGAGGAACAGAGCTAGACATTCCAGATCCACAAATATAGAAACCAGAATGGAGACCAAGGACAGGAGATGACAATCAGCCAGAAGCAACACTAAACAAAATAATGAGGAATAAAGGTACACCATAATTGAGCAATAGTAAGTGACGTTTGAAGTAAACCCACTACAGAATTTATCACCCAGTAGAAACAAAACCGAAAAAAAAAAATAAAGTATTCCTCCACTATCAGAGATAACCTAGCTCTGGTCAATTACCTGTCGATGATTTTGAGAATCAACGTCCCTGTAGACAGGTCTCCCACTAGGCCTCCTGGTTGCTGGTCTGGTCAACAAGGCTGTTTGATGGGGCTGCTCACAGCCTGACTGATTAGGTCTAGTTTAGATACTACGCACTTTAAGTATAACTTAATTACCGTATTTGGGCTTCCCCGCTTACCTTCGAGGCCTGGGGTATCCGAGGTCTATGCGTCTTTGGACGAGAAGGCAGTGTGGAGCTTACAGATGATAAGCTAACAACTTTGTTTATTACACTGCTGTTGTTGCTTATACTGCTGGCTAGGCTGCTTGTTACCACACTGTGAAGACCTGTTAGATAAAATAGCACAATTCTAAAGAGGATAATTACACAATCAAAACCCTGCATATAGTCAATACTACTACTTATACAGAATATAAGGCACAATAACATGGCTGAAACAAATATAACCTAACCTACATATACAAAAAGAAACAAGTGATGACGTTTCAGTCCATCCTGGACCCTTATCAGGTCATGACATAGCAATGTCATGACCTGATAAGGGTTCAGAACAATCTGAAATGTTGTCAATTTCATTTCTTTTCACATGTGTAGGTTGGGCTAGCCCCTGCACTGTGAATGCATTTTGAGAGCCATTTCCTGTGTGTAAGAAAAAATTCAAAAATCATTATTTTGCTTTCTTATATTGTTAAAATATATTCCTGATCACGAGAAAATTATAACTTTTCTAAGTCATTCACACTTTAGCTATAGTGCAGTAATGTCCCAAAGGCGGCATAAAATTTTGATCGCTTACTAGGGAAACTCCATGAGGTCACCCTGGCAGAGGTTGTTCCCGGAGGGTTACATGTGCATTGAATACACAAAGCTGTGTTGGTTCTTTACGATACTTTAAATGTATCAATACAATTCAATGGTTTTCAGTACAATTATCTATTAGGCTCTCAATAGCAGAATTTATATCACAGCACCTATGGAACATTGGTATGTACAAATATATTTGTCACTAATATGCACACCATATTATATTCTTAAAACAATAAACACAATTTTGTTTGCCCTTATCACATTGTATATACATTACATGAAGCTATCTACATGTTTTTTCACAGTTATGAACCACTAGCAGTTCTGGAGGGTGTGATGATCTTGTAAACAGTGATCCAAGCACAGCCTAGCCCCAAACACACTCGGCACCTGACGAAGCAAAGTGCTACATTATCACTATGCACACTGATAACACTTGCCAAAAATTGCCATTATCAGAATCCTTGTCAATAAATCCTGAAATGAATAATTTTCCACATGTTCATTTTCGATAGGAATATGAGGTCCCGCTGCATGATGTGCACAGATGCACCAAACTACAGCCGTGTGCTGTGGTGGCGGAGTACGACTCATGCTGGGAACATTGTCACTTGCATCAAATTCTCTCTCCGTGTCCCTGATATCTGAGCCTTGTACAGTTTTTCTCCATATCAGGATATTCTATGTCGCTATTATTATTAAATTCTTGCAGTTTCTCATTTATTTCATTGCTTAAGTGATGATGTGGTTACTTAGTCAGACATGGTTCCCGCACTTCTTGTGGAATATTTTGTACCCCGAGTAGAAAAGGTAGTAAAAATTTACAACTTTGTTCACATTTCTTGTAATATTCTGTTGAATTTAATTTGTGCTTTTTCCACATTCATTGGTTTTGTAATATTTTTTGTTTTTGTATCAATGAGAACAATTATTCTATTTGTACATTCATAATGCATTAATCATAATGGCACTCAATGGTGAACATATCTCTAACAAGAACATACTAATATAAATTTATACAAAAAAGCCATTATCAAGCTCATATATTGCCTTCAATAATAGGTGTCAATCCATTTATCAACATCCAAATTACGAACTATCCGCCTATGCCATCCCTTCGCAACTGTAATTAATAGAAGGCAAGAATGTTCTCGAGTGTCGCCCAACAGTGTTAGATGAACTCTGTCAATATTTGTCTCCTAGGTCTTAGTGTATCAATGCAAATTTCTGCGAGATAAGACGATATTTCGGTCTGTCATGGACCATTATCAAGTCTATTGTGATGGGAACAAGCCACTTTCATCCTCTGAACCAGCCACTCTCTCCCTAACAGAGATGGTCAGCCAATGCACCACAAAGCTAGAAAGTTGTGACATCAATGTCCAGAGTTCTAACTTGACAACGGAAATATAAGAGTATGTTAATGGTATCCCAACAGCAGTGACTCTTCCAGGCAGGAAAATCTGCAGCAGACTTGCGAGAGGTAACAAGAAGAGAGTTTAACTGCTTAAAAGTTAAACTGGGACTACCATCTTAGGTGACACTGGAGCAACCATCTTTGTTGATAAAGGAACAGACAGCTGACCGAGTCATTCAGTTTCAATGAAACGATGCTTTGAAGAGAAAGAGGTGGTCTTGGATGATTATGAAATGGAGAGTGAAGAATTAACAGTTCATTGGTACATTTAGATGGAACCCATTTTATGTACAGAATTTAGAAGATAGAAAAACCACTAGAAGCTACAAATAAACTGGTGACGTTTAGTGCTAAAACTGCCAGTTAATGAATTAAGATATTTTTTAAGGATAATCAATATCTTAAAAAACTTAAGAGCAATCAAAGTCCAGCTAAGAGATCTTGAAAGGCAATATGAACCAGGTACTGTGCTAGGTAAGAGCAGGGTCAACAGAGAAGCAGTTCCTAGAGCTAACAAAAGTAATTAAGGAATGTAGGATTAACATCCAAAAGCTGTTATGAGCAGGTTACCAAGGGAAAAAAAGCTACTGAAGTGGTAGCCCATGAAACAGTCACAGCCTAGTTATGCCATTCCTATGCAATGAAGCAGGGAAGCTTTCATCATGAAAATAGTTGTTCACTGTAACTGAGATACCTGGCTTTTAGAATGGGTTTAGACCTATTAATTAGTTGCAGCTGTCTGGCGGCGATAGAGAAGAGTCAAGAGGGCGACGATATGGCAGATCTAAATCCATCCAGAATAATTTGTTCCCCCCTCAGAATTTGGTCGCCATTATGGAACGTAAACAACTCTGAACAAAAGATGTGGCAAAAATTCTTTTAAAGGACTTAGAAACACACAAAGCAATTGGTCCAGATGGCACATATTCATGGGTTTTTAACGTGAGCCAAGGAATTAAGCCATTCATTAAAGCCTACTGTATGTACATGGCACCCCGTACAGAAAGGTGTGCTTGCATAAAGTTGAAAGTAGACTAACATTGTGCCCATACATCAAAATGGGAAGAGGGTAGATCCCTTAAACTGTAAGTCAGTTGCCTTAACTAGTGTCGGGATAAAGTGCTGGAAACACTAGCAAGATTAAAATGGTTGAAAACGTTGAAAATAGGGATTCAGAGAGACGAGATCATGTGTAGCAAACCTATTAGTTAAGTTTGTATGATAGGGTCATTGTTATGTATGATAGTAGATTATTCAAGAGGGGGACAAATTGAATTTATCTAGATTTAAGAATGATGTAGGTAAGGAGCCCCAAGAGAGGTTCTTCTTTAGACTAGCATGTTGAGAGGAGAGAAGGGAATGTTATTGGACTGGATAAAAGATTTCCCAACAAACAATTATGAGGATTCAAATCCGAGAACTTGCTTCAACTTTGACGTCTACGAGCTTATTCCTGCAGGGTTAAATTTTAGCCCTGTCACTGGTTATCATTTACAGGAATGATCTGCTAGATAGTATCATTAATTACATAAACCTGCTTGCTGATGCTAAAATTCTGGGGTAAAAAAAATTGTGACCTATTACAAGGGCACTTTGGACAAGATTTATACAAAGTGACAAATGTACTTAAAAACACAAAAGTGCCATGATGTTGATGGGGTGAAAGTAGATGTAAGCTACATAGGGAATACATGTCATGACACAAGGTGATTAAAAACAAAATGTTCCCAGAACAATTATAGTATAAATAAAAAACTGAATGGATCTTACGTATTGCTCACTAATTTGCAAGTGACATTCAAGTTAATGAATGTGGGATAAGCTTAACAAGTTACTTACAACATACATCTGACCTATGTTTGAATATGTAGCAGTGGTGGTGCCCGCACCTTAAGAAGCATATCAATAAACTAGAAAAGGGTTCAAAGGCATGCAATAAATTGGACACAAGAACTGAGGTTTCTAACTTATCAAGAGAGGCTGCAATACCTGGATATGACGAAGCTGGAAAATGAGAGCAAGAAGGGACATGATCACAACTTTTAAACTACTCACTGGCCGAGAGAGACTTGACAGGGAGGCCTTCCTCAAATTAACTGAAAATAGAATGAAAGGACATCATCCGAAGCTCAGGAAACAGAGCAATAGAAAGGGCACAAGGAAATTCTCTTATGCAAATAGAGGTTGAGTGGAAAGAGTTGCCAAGTACACTGGAAAGTTCCAATGATATAGTGCACATTTTAAAATTAATGGTGAATTAGTGCTGGAAGATGGGATACCACAGGCAGAGCTCCCTTCCCTTTACTACAGATACACACACACATACATAGCATTCAGTCAAGTCAGTAAGTCTGTCAATCAAATTTGCCAGACAGTTAAGTAAAAAGAAAGATAGGCAATAGGCAATCAGAATTGCTCAGTCTGCCAGTGAACACTAGATGTCATAAGATAAATGTATTGCCTCATGGATGAGCTCAGTTGTACCCCCGTCTCAGGCCTGTACAATGTCCACTAAAGCAGCACATCAGCCACCCTCTGGCCAAGGCAGCCACCCAACAAGTCAGCCAATCACCCATTATAATTCTGTAAAAGTATCTAGTGAAAATCAACATTAATTCAGTTTAATTATGTTGACCTATGGTGGATTGAGAACTTCACTCCCATTTAGAACATTGTCTATGGATAGACTGTACCTGGAGTACTAAACAAATGATGTGCAAAGAAAAAGGTTTCAACAAAACCCGTTCAACTTGGGGACTTCCTGCATGAAAAATTACATATAGACCGTATACAACTTTTACACATCGCATTGAACATTATATTGATGCAAACAAACAAAATTTTTTTTTTTAAGATATGTGGGAATCATTACTATAGGGAGTTTGAGTAGTACTATACAAAAACTTCAACTCTTCAACTATGATGTTTCACACCTCATACAGTATTGTATACATAAACACAATGTTGTTACTATTTTTGCTAGGCAAGGTTAGGTATAATTTAGTTAAGTTAGGAAGAGCTAGGTTAGGTTGGGAAATGACACAACAGGACAGGACAGGACATAAGATACTACAGAATGGGATATGATGGTAAGGTTAGGTTTGGTTTGGATAGTTTTGTTTAAAGAGTAACAATGACAGATTGCCATAATGTTTGGCAGTTCTTGAGCCTAACTCAGTTTGAGGGAAGCTTTCTGAATGGGTTTAACAATAATGCATGGGAGGATGTGTGTATGTACTGGCTCTAAACTCCTATTTCAAAGGCTAGATTTGTGGCCAAACATTAGAAGAGTGCTTTTAATTTGGAACTTGCATAAGAAATATTTTGATTCTTTTGTCTCTCCCAGTTTTTATTATGGTTTAAATTTGAACTGAATTGCTTCTATCCTAGTCAGCCTTTCTGGTCCTTCTTGAGACACTACCTTACCTTGAGGTTACCTTGAGTTTGTTTCGGGGCTTAGCGTCGACGTGGCCAGGTCCTCGACCAGGCCTCCTGGTTGCTGGACTGGTCAACCAGGCTGTTGAAAATGACTGCTCGCAGCTTGACATACGAGTCACAGCCTGATTGATCAAGTATTTTTTGGAGGTGTTTATCAAGTTCTCTCTTGACACTGCAAAGTTCTTTGGCCAGTTATGCCCCTTATGTATAGTGGAAGCGTGTTAAACAGTCTCAGTCCTGTCATGTTGATATAGTTCTCATTTAAGAGTGCCTATTGCACCTCTGCTTTTCAACAGAGGTATTCTGCACATAGGGTCAATCTTAACATGTTATTCATGTAAAACTTCATTTATACTACTACCAGATATTTTTTCTATCTTCTTGCTGTTTGTCTTATTTCCCATTTTAGGCTTCAGAAATTGAAATTGCCTAATATGCTGATGTTTGGAGTTGGATTCGAGATATTTTCCAAGCAGTATTTGGTTTTCCGATATTCTATAAAATGCTGTGGATTTGTATTTGGCGATTTATAAACATGTATAATAATTAAATTTAACTTTTCAACACTTCTACCATAATTGTGGCATTAATCAATTTGGTGCAAAGGAACGAGTCTTAAGTGTAGAGGCTGAACATATGCTGTAACCTCCTTTTTCTGTCACACACTTTAAGTGACTGTACTCCAGTAGCCAACCATACTTAGAAAAATACACACACACACAAAAACACTTTTGCACACATTGATATATATCACGCCAGTGTGATTTTTGTGTGTTTCATACCAAGTTGTTAAGGTGGTGCTTAAACCTCACCAGATATTATTACATACACATCCCCCAAGCACATACAAAATGTAATTACTGAACTTGAATTGTGCACTGATCACCACACCCATTACCTATTTGCAGACATTTTGTCAATAGATATTATAGTATAATTATTAATCATGCTCAAGCATAATACAGTAGTGAATCATACTTGGGAAATTTTGTACCTGTGTATCCAAACTCAACTTGCATACATGCACTCATCAAATATACACTTAACATACCAATCACAAAAAGAGTTTCCTTACTTCATACCATTAGGGTCTGGCATGGTACCTCACCAGTAAGTTTAAAATACAAATTTTATTAAACTATCTTGTTTCTTGTAATTATAATCAAATTTTAAGTTTTCTATAATAAGCGTTTACTAGTGTTCACAACTGGGTCGCTATTGTCTTTTCTTTGCTTCCCATGTGAATAATTTTAGGAAGCTATGGAAATCGGCTTCGGCAATTGAACGAACTTTATAGTTTTCTGCAATTTTATCAGACCAGGGGAAATACCTCGGTATCAGAAACACAGTCTGCAATGTGTTAACAGTATCTCAATTATATTGGAGACCATACATGATACTGAAGAACAAATTTTCAGGAACAAAATTATTTACAGGTGAAAATTTACATGTGCTTAAATAATCTTTAGTAGTAATTTACACTATTTTAGAGCCCAAGTGTACCTGTTTCCCCAACTAAATAAACTGTACAGCACATGTTGACCATTTTCTTTGGTATAAACCTACCAGAACTAGAGAAGATCGCTGCTTGTAGTTGAGCGGTGGGAGTCGAGTAGGGTGGCGGTGCTGATGATGCAGGTGATGGAGCAGTGGCTGACACACCAACACTTCCAACAAGTCCTCCAGCTTTTAAACTCTCCCCTACATTGGCACCAAGTCCACTTAAGATGCCATGTTGACTGCCAACACTCAGTCCCGGAGCTGGGGATACCAGCGGAGCTCCACCTACCCTGCCACCCCCACCTCCACCATTACTTGTGTTGTTGCTACTACACAGTTGGGTAGACGACACCAACCCACTAAGCGTGGACTGTGGGGCTGCCTTCTGTAACAAGGCAGCCAAATCCATAGTCTGAGGTTGGGTAATGGAGGCTGTGGAAGCAGTTGTGGAAGAGTAAGTTGAAGCTGTAGTTGAGGTGAAAGTCGTAGCTGTGGCAGAAGAGTAGGTTGAAGCAGGTGCAGGGGGGTATATTTGTGGTGGAGTCGAGGCATAGACTTGGGAAGGTGCGAGAGAGACTGCTGGTCCCACAGATGGACTTCCTACTGACAATGTTTCTGGAAGAGACTCTGATAATGATGGTGTCAATGTAGATGTACTGGAACTGCTAGATGGACCAAATACTGTAGTCTGTTCTAATGATCCAGTCCATTCACTGTCCCAGTCATCCCCACCCGAAGGAGGTTCATCATCCCAATTGTCTGTAATATAGTAAAATAATCAGACATTATAGATCATTTTACATTTTATACAAAAACATTACACCTTAAAACTGCAGTCAGGTTTTCATGCCTATAATATTAAACATTTAGGCAAGTAATTAATCAAAGAAAGCGCTAAAACCAACAAAAAATTCAATCCTCAAAAATTAATTAGTTTCTGCACTGCTGGAATAAATATTAATGAACTCAAGACACCTATTAACAAAATTTATTTACTTTTTCATCTTAAATTAGGACCATAAAATGTACCTGCCTTGACTGATATGATCTTGTCTAATGGGCCTTTAAGATTGCTATAGGGAGAATCCGAGTCAAATACTGTAGCTCAGAATCACATTATGAATCAAATATAATAAAAATAAAAAGCTCACCTATTTTTAGACTGTTTTGATGGTTTGGCTTGTCATCTGTGAGAGGCCCCCAAGTGTCTATGGAATCTGGGAAACCAGGTGCTTGCCTGTTTTGGAATGTTCGTGGACCCATAGAACTCCCACGGCCTCGACCGCCTCGACCTCTGGCCGCAGGAGTTCCATTAGTCATACGTCCACGCCGTGACCCTTCACCACGACTTGGACCATCCCAACTTTCACTGAAAATCAGAACAAAACTCTTACTAAAGATCTAGTGATTAACTTTAATAGCAGATAAAACAAACGCATGTTTACTAAGTTGTATCAACAGGGAGCGAGATCCAGATCTAAATCTCCAGTTCATACTGAGGAAGATATTGTATTTGGAAGATTTATACATACCTTTCCAGTACAATGCTTTCCTATAAGTGGCTATGATGGAGTGAGACCTAGTTCATTATGACCCCACGTCTTAACTGTTTAAACGTGCACACTAATTATCTCTCTCAACGTTAAGGGTTTTAAAGAGGGGCTGTGTTTCTTATGTTTGCTAACTTTCCATATGCTGCTGATCTTGTCCAGTTCACATAAGCTGCTGGTGTTAATGCTGGAATTATGTCTACTCCCAGGTCTTTTCCTGTTACTGTTTCTTGTAATTGTCCTCCCATTATGGTATAATTAAACACAGGCCTCTTTGTTTCCCTTACCCATTTTCATTACTTTACATTGTACCTGGATGGAGTTGTTCTACTCACCAAGCCCAGCCCAGGGCCAGGCTTGACTTGTGAGAGCTTGGTCCACCAGGCTGTTGCTTGGAGCAGCCCGCAGGCCCACATATCCACCACAGCCCGGTTGGTCTGGTACTGCCTGAAGAAAATTATCTAGTTTTCTCTTGAAGGTGCCCACGTTTGTTCCGGCAATATTTCTTATACTTGCTGGAAGTATGTTGAACAACTGTGGACCTCTGATGTTTATACAATGTTCTCTGATTATGCCAATACTTTTTCCAGCATCCTGCACGGAATGCATGGTAATGACATTGGTCCGTAGTTTAGTGCTTCATATCTATCCCCTTTCTTGAATATTGAAACTACATTCTTCTTTCTCAAGGTTTCCAGTAGCTCCCCATCTCTTAGTGTAAAACTCCATAAAACATTTTTTCAATCCATGCCTAAATCATGGCAAAAAAAAAATTTATGCAATTTTACCATAAATCATGGCAACTAATTTGTTTATGTAATTTTACCACTAACATTTGCTTTACATATCTTATAAGAATTAACATTTAAATAATTATTAAAAATCTGGGCACTTCAGATTACCATGGCAAAACTATAATACTGTACCTTGTACTTAAGGCTGTATTAATACCACCCAACACTGCTTCATAAATCCAGCACATATAATCAGGGCATTATATCAGCCTTTATGCAGTATTTATTACACAAGGCTGATATTTGCCCACTGTGTTGACATTATAATTAGCCAAGATAAACCTTCACTTCCAGAATTTTGGAAATTATATCAGGATTATTATCAAGAACACTAACATAACATGGGATGAAATAAAGATATGACCATGACTGGTGTTTGGCAGAATGTGTGAATGATGCTTACAACTTCAACAGCCTTCATGTCATAGCTTTTAAAATGACCAAGATTGTGAGGCTTGGTCAAAGGCAGAGAGAGGAAGGATTCAGTGATGCACAAGGACATCTTGGAAATAACTGAGCCAAGTTATTGTTGAGGACAGATGACAAGTTGAAGCCAACAGAGAACAAAATGAGAAGGATAAAATATAAAAAACCACACAATTCTTCCACCAATATGCCTCCAACAAGGTCCATCCAGGTTACAGACCCAGAGAAAGTTGCATCAGATCTAAACATAAATAATAAGCTAAAAACTCATGTTACCACAACAACAAATCTGAGCCATAAATGTGACTAAATCCCCACAGCTGGCAACCTTTGTATTCATAAGTCATCTACCATGCATTAATTTGAATAAGTGTGTTCACACAGTTTTTAGATTGTGGCACTCTTAATCACATTCTCTCTCACTCTGCTACAACACACAAATAAATAAAATTGTTCTCAACTTTTATGAACTGTAAATTGTAGCCATGCAATTAATTAAAAAAAAAAAATTGAAATATATTTGCCAAATAAAAAAAACATTAATTGCATGGCTACAATACACAAATAAAAATTTTCTTAACTTTTATGAACTGTAAATTGTAACCATGCAATTAATTTTTTTTTATTTGGCAAAGATATTTCAGCACATAGTCAAGAGACCAAAAGATTTATACTCACCTGTCACGGCCACCTCGGCCACTGCCGCCTCGCCCTCTAAACCTGGGTGGACCACCACCTCTTGGCCTAGACCCACTACGCTCGCGGGAATTAACCCGTCGATTTTCCTTGTTATTTTCTGCCTCTGTCGGCTGAAAAAATTTTAGTTTAATTCATAAAAAATTTATAATGCATTCTGTCCTATTCATTTTTGTTTCCATGTTTTATATACATTATCATCCTATCTGAATTTATAACTGGGAAATAGCCTATACAGTTCTCAAAGAATTATGGCAATCTTTCTTCAGAGGTGTAATACATAAACAACAGAGAAGCTGTTGTATAGTATGTACCTTGTTTGTTATCGGCTTTTTCTTTTTCTTAGTCGATTCTTGCCACTTGCCCTGATCATCGCCTTCTAGCAACGAGTCGATGGCGGCATTAACATCATTATCACAGTCGTGTAGGGCCACCATCGCATCGTCTGCATTTACACCTGTGAACTGCATAACCTGAGGAATAGAGAAACAGTGTAAGTAAATGTCACATTTGTTACACTGTGAAGTTATGAAAAATTAATTTAGTTTTAAGAGGGCATAATGCCAAAATATGCAATAAATGAAAACAGATTCGATTTCAATCAAACTTTTTTGATGAGTTGTATATGAAAAGGGTTTCATCTGGTCCAAGTCTCAACATCATAGAATAAATAGGAAAGGAGAAAAAAATATTGAACTATAAGTCAAATTTTTTTAAAAATTCTCCAAAATGGTCAAAAATTAACATCAAACAAGTGTCAACTGAAATCATGTCTATGAATCTCTTTCTTATTTGTTTATCGGACGACGTGCATGAAACTTATACACCTGACTGCACGTAAGCATGTATGTAAGGGTGCCAATTTTGGAGGAAATTGGTTGATGTCAACCACAGGCACAGATGGCAGAACAGACTATTTTTTACTCATTTTTTCAAGTAACAAACGTTCTTATAACTCTTTCCTTTTTTATTCAATTTACATGAAACTTAAACCTTATATGTAGAGTTTACGTTTCTACAATCTGACTCGAGCTTTTTTTTTCTTAAGTTTATTTATTGATTTTATAATAGTAATAAACCATGATATATTTGCATAATTTTTTTATGGCACTTTGGCTATTTATATTAGTAAAACTAAGCATATTTTGGAAAATCCGCTGAATCAGATCCTTTATTATATGCCAATGTGATAGAAGAATGTCATAGAAATGATTTCATTTGAAACTTGTGGTTGTAGTTTCGATTTGAAAATGTGTAAAATTCGTTGAAAAAAATAAATCTCCCTTTCAATTTAGGCTGCAATACTGAAACTTGGCACAATTGCAGCCCTTTTCATACACAATTAGTCTAAAACGATTTGTTGACATTGAACAAATTTTAATATCTGGCATTATGCCCCCTTAAGGATTATGATAGGGGCATTATTTAGTTTTGAGACACTGGGTATATGAAGAGTGTGGGGTCAGTGAGTGGAGGTGTTAAGATGCATGAATAGTGCATGCGTGCAATGTGAAGAGGTAGAGCATTGGAGAAGGCAATGGCAGAGATGGATGGAAAGTGTGCAACAAAGTGTTGGAGGGTGCACACGAATGTATGTAATGAAACTACAGCATTCACCTTTGCAGGAAATGAACCCCAAATTTTGGGCACAACTTATACATACTGAGTACCTATTCGTGGTTTACAAGAAAAAGCTCTAGCTCACAGTACACCTTTTCTATTTTGGTTTATAAGATAAAGCTCAAGTTTGCAGTCTCATCTTCCATTGTCAGAGTTGTTCTTTCATGTAACAAATTACTCCAGGTAGCATAATAAAAGTAACATAGTTGGATTGTCTTTCCACAGTGCACAAATATTTAAATTACATATTTTCTTTTTTTCCAAATTAATTATTTTAAAATATTTTTTATTTATTTATAGAAAGTAATAAATTTAGTGACAAAGGTATTTTAGTTTCCAAATTATATTGCAATAAAATTGATTCAAAATCATACTTAAAAAAAACTACTGCATTAGCATTTAAGGATGATTAAAAAATAAAATACACATTTTTGTAAATAAGACAAGAGTAAAGCTGGAGATGTGTAAACTAATTTGGAGTTGGAATGTTGTCTAACTCTAACAGCAACATTAGTCAGACTGGAGGTAGGCAGGCAGACGAGGATAACAAATGATGAAGGAGAGATTTGGTGATAAAAATCACACTGGTAAAAGGGTGCGCCATTGGTGCTACCACTTTATCTCATAAATAAGGGCAAATTGACACTTTTATAGCGTGCTGGTAATGGTACATTGTGACTGCAGGTTCATTCTGTAAAACACAAACACCTTACTTGGCCACTCAAAGGTAACAAAGCAAGGGGACCTTTACTGCAAAGTAAATTATTTTAATTAAATTATTATTTTTCATTCATTTCATTATTAAATTATATTTCATTCATACTGTATTTATTTTGTACGATATTAAAATTTTGGTTATGTCATGTGTTAAAATACTGGAAAAAGAAATACAAGTACTGTTTTCCGTAAAACAAGACAAAAAAAATAGAGTATATCATAGATATTGTTGGAAAATGGGTGAAATTTAGGAAAAAGTCAATGCAATACAGTTTTACAGTCCTCTTAAATGGGAGTGCACTATACCAATACTGTATAGTGAAAAGCTATACACTAATGTAAACATATAAAACTACATCAAAACATGAATAATAAGCAGATGTATGAAAGAGGCCCATACATTTAGGCTATGTAAGGTATTGAATTAAGAACATTCTACTTGGTTTAAGCTAACCTGATTAATTTTTTCCTGAAGCAACTTCTCTGGTTCTGTTCGTGTGTTGTCAATCATCTGGGCAATGCGAAGTTGCTCTGCTGTGGGTGCTATCTTGTGCGGTATTGCCTCGCCGCCTTTGTCTTTGTCTGTAGCCTGGCTGTCCATCTTCTGTTGCTGTACAGGCTGAGGTTGCTGTACCTGTGGTGTGGCGGTGTTGTTGCGGTCACCGCCGCCCGCCCGCGGACCTTTGTTGCCCCGGCTGCCTCTGCCCCCGGAGCTCATCTTAAGAAGCTAATTTATGTACACTTTGTATATACAAGTGCTGAAAAAAAGGAATATTAATTTAATATACTAAGTAAGTTTGAGAAAACATACAAAAATTGAGAACATTTTAAATGTGAAAGAGTTGAATAAAGATTTCCCACTGTATTGAAAATTCTACATGTGACAAATGTTCGTAAATATTTAACTGCGGCGAGATCAGGGAGGTAAAGATGCTGCGAGATCAGGGAGGTAAAGGTGCAGTGAGATCAGGGAGGTGAAGTTGCAGCGAGATCAGGGAGGTGAAGGTGCAGCAAGATCAGGGAGGTGAAGGTGCAGCGAGATCAGGGAAGTGAAGGTGCAGCGAGATCAGGGAGGTGAAGGTGCAGCGAGATCAGGGAGGTAAAGGTGCTGCGAGATCAGGGAGGTAAAGGTGCAGCGAGATCAGGGAGGTAAAGGTGCAGCGAGATCAGGGAGGTGAAGGTGCAGCGAGATCAGGGAGGTAAAGGTGCAGCGAGATCAGGGAGGTAAAGGTGCAGCGAGATCAGGGAGGTGAAGGTGCAGCGAGATCAGGGAGGTGAAGGTGCAGCAAGATCAGGGAGGTGAAGGTGCAGCAAGATCAGGGAGGTAAAGGTGCAGCGAGATCAGGGAGGTAAAGGTGCAGCGAGATCAGGGAGGTGAAGGTGCAGCGAGATCAGGGAGGTAAAGGTGCAGCGAGATCAGGGAGGTAAAGGTGCAGCGAGATCAGGGAGGTGAAGGTGCAGCGAGATCAGGGAGGTGAAGGTGCAGCAAGATCAGGGAGGTGAAGGTGCAGCAAGATCAGGGAGGTAAAGGTGCAGCGAGATCAGGGAGGTAAAGGTGCAGCGAGATCAGGGAGGTGAAGGTGCAGCGAGATCAGGGAGGTAAAGGTGCAGCGAGATCAGGGAGGTAAAGGTGCAGCGAGATCAGGGAGGTGAAGGTGCAGCAAGATCAGGGAGGTGAAGGTGCAGCGAGATCAGGGAGGTAAAGATGCAGCGAGATCTGGGCAGTAAAGGTGCAGCGAGATCAGGGAGGTAAAGGTGCAGCGAGATCAGGGAGGTAAAGGTGCAGCGAGATCAGGGAGGTGAAGGTGCAGCGAGATCAGGGAGGTGAAGGTGCAGCGAGATCAGGGAGGTAAAGATGCAGCGAGATCTGGGCAGTAAAGGTGCAGCGAGATCAGGGAGGTAAAGGTGCAGCGAGATCAGGGAGGTAAAGGTGCAGCGAGATCAGGGAGGTAAAGGTGCAGCGAGATCTGGGCAGTAAAGGTGCAGCGAGATCAGGGAGGTAAAGGTGCAGCGAGATCAGGGAGGTAAAGGTGCAGCGAGATCAGGGAGGTAAAGGTGCAGCGAGATCAGGGAGGTAAAGGTGCTGCGAGATCAGGGAGGTAAAGGTGCAGCGAGATCAGGGAGGTAAAGGTGCAGCGAGATCAGGGAGATAAAGGTGCAGCGAGATCTGGGCAGTAAAGGTGCAGCGAGATCAGGGAGATAAAGGTGCAGCGAGATCAGGAAGGTAAAGTTGCAGCGAGATCTGGGCAGTAAAGGTGTAGCAAGATCAGGGAGGTAAAGGTGCAGCGAGAACTGGGAGGTAAAGGTGCAGCGAGATCTGGGAGATAAAGGTGCGGCGAGATCAGGGAGGTAAAGTTGCAGCGAGATCAGGGAGGTGAAGGTGCAGCGTGATCAGGGAGGTAAAGGTGCAGCAAGATCAGGGAGGTAAAGGTGCAGCGAGATCAGGGAGGTGAAGGTGCGGCGAGATCAGGGATTGAAGGTGCAGCGAGATCAAGGAAGTGAAGGTGCAGCGAGATCAAGGAAGTGAAGGTGCAGCGAGATCAAGGAAGTGAAGGTGCGGTGAGATCAAGGAGAAGGTGCTAAAAAAAAATTTACACTGAAAAGAAAACCCTAAAAATCCCAGAAAGTTATTAAAACAATGTAATTTTAAAAACTTATTAGAATAAACAAAAGATTTCCAAGATTTAAAGGACGACATATTACCATCTTGTCATCAAGAGCCATCAAGACATCCTCACTGTGTATGATTTCTATTTGCTGGTATTTATTGCTAATGGCATTAGTATGCACTGCATTTAAAATATAGCAAATGTTACACTAAAATAATTTGAAGCACTTGATATATCCAAGTGAGGCATACATAGCTGGTTGTACGTGCACCCAGCAGATGGCAGTAAAAATTCCTTTCCATCACCACCTTTATTATTCCTGTCCATCACCACCTTTATTATACGTATGGCAATCTCTGCTTGCATTTATACCTTTCAACTGAACAAAACTGCACATTGTATAATGTTCTGCTCTTTGCAATAAAATAAGAATGGTGGATTATATAGAAAGTCAATGAAATGGCTGCAAGTGAAAAAGTTGAATTTGTTACAATAACCTCCAGTTACCCCACCAACAATACTCGCTTCACGAGATCAATTACTGTAGTCTGAAAATTGCATGTGCTCGTAACTATTAAATGCTATTTATGATGCATGTTAATAGGCATTCTATTTCTACCATATTTCATATTATTCAGGATGGCATAGCACTAATATAGCTAAACAGATGTAAACAGACAAATGTGCTTGTGAGGGCTGGCAGGCACCTCCAACGCATGTCTGTGCATTTTTAAAGATACCCTTTTCCATCTTAGTCATTTGCAGTTTTTTCCACATCAATTATTGATGCTCACAATAAGAAACAGTATTTCTTACATATTTAACTTTAATTATAACCAATTTTGTCATGGATAGGCTGCCTGTGTTTATACATTTGTTAGGCCTTAGATCTATAAGGTTTTGTTGAAGTTCTTGGTGTATTCTTGTTCTCAAGTTGAACAAGTATCCTTGTTCTCAAGGATATCCAAAGGTTACAGTCAAAATGTTTGAAGGCATATTCTTTGGCTAACTCAACAGCTCTCTTGTGAATTTGGAAGCTAACATGAGATGAAATCCACATGAAATAATTCATTTTGTCAGGGACTGATAACCTGCATACATACAGTACAGTATACAGTTAGGCTGATATTGAGGTCCTCCCCAAGATTGACCTACTGACCCTCTCCAGGATGCAACCCCACAACAGTTTGTTGACTATTTACTACTAGGTGAATAAATAGGGTACCTATTTACTGTTAGATGAATAAGTAAGGTATCTATTTACTGCTAGGTGAATAAGAGGCATTAGGGGACAGGAAACGTGCTCAACCATTTCTGTCTCACCTGGGATTTGAATCCAGGATTCCCAATTTAGAGTCCAGAACAAAGTTTGACCTGTTCTCAGTCTCAAGAGACTGATGTAGAAAGTGTGTGTTGTTGGTCTACAAATAAAAATTCTCAAAATCTCTGGGAACAGGTCAAACTAGGAAAATGCATTACAATACATTACATATAAAAATCAGATCTTTATGCTCATCATTTCCCCATGAGATGTGGAACTCATGGGAACTGGAATCTACAACTTGGTTTGCAAAGCAGAATTTTCATGTACTTTTTTGGCACCCTAGTTTCCTTGCTTGAACCTATGGCCTCTAGTTGTTAAACCACTGCACTACGCAAAGCGCCTTCAGGCGCTCTGAGAGTTGTGCTATTTGTTTTTTAATTAGGCTATATTTTAATGGTTTTTTAATGTTTTCATCATTGTGTTTTGAAATTGAAATAATTGAGTTTGGAAATATTTTGACAATTACGTTACTTAAACATTTATAAAAAAAACAAAAATATGTCCTTGACAACTGCACTAAGAAGTTTTGCCAAAATCAGGTAAGCAGTGCAGTGGTTAACGATGGAGGTTTAAAATTCCTCGTCAACAATGTTGATTATGTCGTTATTTTACATGTGGTGCTCATATGCTCTTTCCTTATATTCTTTAGTTTGGCCATATTGAACACCTTTAGCCTTTCCTCACAGCTCATAGCATTCAAAAGCTATTTAGCAACATGTCTGCACACTTTCCAGTATACTGACAAGCTCTTGAGATGTAACCCCACAACATTCTGATTTCAGTCTCCCTAATGTTGTGAATAGTTTATTTAATATCAATCCATCCATTTATTAAAACACTGTAGATACAAAGAAAATGTGAAGGAATGGTGCCCAATCATTTTGACCACCATGGATTGAACACCAACCTGCACTGTACCAAGACTGCCCCTGTACCGACCAGTCCAAGTGGATGGGGATTAACTTGGATAGTAACGGAGAGAACACTGAACCAGCGGAGTAACAGGGAAAACATTAAACTAGGGCAGTAACAGTGAGAACAAGGAACTGGGAGAACACTGAACAGGGAGTAGACTAAACCCGGAGAATGATGGGGAACACTAAACCCGGAGAATGATGGGGAACACTAAACCCGGAGAATGATGGGGAACACTAAACCAGGACACTGAACTGAACTGGGCAAGATTATTTAAGGAGCAGGTCATCACACTGAGGAAAAGAAGTGTGATCGGTGAAGCTAAATTTTTCAAGGTCATGTCCTAGCATCTGTGCTATTTCTGTTCTGCATCACTAACCTAATCATGAGGTAGTTTATGTTAATGTTTGTCCTATGATTAATTTTTTATATAGGAGTGACACTGCTGGCCCCACCATGACGAGGGACCCAGCTGGCCCCCCGGTGACGAGAGATTCAGCTGGCACCATGGTGACGAGGGCCCCCACTGGCCACTCGGTGACGAGGGACGCTGCTGGACCCAAGGTGACGAGGTATGCTGCTGGCCCCACAGTGAGGGATATTTCTAGCCATTTATATTTTTGCATTTTGCTGACAATAAAAAGCTTGATTCAAAAGAATGTGGAAAATAAGTTATGTGCTCAAACATATTAATGATAAATTAAGTCTTTCAAAAATCACTCCAGAAATTTAGTACAGTACAGTACTGATGAATCTGGTTATAACCAAGAGAAGTTGTTTTTCAAGCAGTACCATCAGCACGAAACATCTCAAGTTTGGGCTGAAGTTATTTGTGACGTAAATTATGCATGACTGGCTTCATTTCAGTATATGAATGAACAAACAAGAATGTCATTTGTAAAAACACTTATGTCTTCCACTGGAACAGACAAATGTTCTTACAAATGACATTCTCAGCTTCTTTGGTGGTATTACATGGAGGTTCATGTTGAAACCCATAACTCCATTATATTATAAACGTACTACACATTCATTGTAATAAATATATTTCATGCATAACTCATCATTTATTCAAAGAACGAATCACAGTTCTGTTTCGATGGGGCACAGTTAAGCGGTACAAAGATGTGGCACAGTTAAGCGGTACAAAGATGTAATCAACAAAGCTTGCTTTCTAATCGTTAAAATCTTATATATCATTGGCTGCATTGGGTGGGGCTCATCCAGGCTGGGTTGTGTTTATAATAATTATAGTTTGGCAAGGCCGGCCGGCCAAGGAGCCGGTCAGTCGAGCGGACAGCACGCTGGACTTGTGATCCTGTGGTCCCGGGTTCGATCCCGGGCGCCGGCGAGAAACAGTGGGCAGAGTTTCTTTCACCCTATGCCCTTGTTACCTAGCAGTAAAATAGGTACCTGGGTGTTAGTCAGCTGTCGCGGGCTGCTTCCTGAGGGTGGAGGCCTGGTCGATGACCGAGCTGCGGGGACACTAAAGCCCCGAAATCATCTCAAGATAACCTCAAGATAAGGTTGGGTAGGTTTTGAAGTCCATTGGCAAACTATCTTGGATACAAAGTGATGTGTGCACTAGATTAGGATGGGTAGGGAAGGTTTTAAAATATGTTGGAGAACTATCTTGGGTACAAATTTTCCTTATCAATTTCAACATGAGTACATGCTGTAGAGTCAAGTCTGGTTTTTGCATTCAACACTGTGCCACCAGTTCTTGAAATGTATTTAATGTAAATACAGTGTGCTTTTCTCAAATTTAATCATTCCTAATCCAAGATTCGGCAAATTTTGAAATTATTTATGCTCCATCAAACATTTAAACACTTGAGTAGCCTACTTATAAGCATGCAAGGTTTTTGTCTGTTACATACAGTACTGTACATGCATGACTGTTTTACAGCAAGATTCTGAAACATCCCAGCCAAGTGATGCGACCTCACACAAGCCAACAAATGATCCTAGCCACTAGTCAAGACTATCGTCTTGCTACAATACTTTTAGAACTTCTTTACATTTCCTCTGCATTGAATAATGTGTTTCATGCATATCTGTTAAAAACCTATGGTACCTATAGTTTGACAAGGGTTATTTAGAACATGCTCTTTCCAACTATATTAATGTCCAAAATTAAAAGGAATTTAATGGTACAAGTTTTAAGGTTCTGCAAGCCTCACCAAGCTGTGTTCAGCATATGAAACATCTATAAATCTTTGTACATACCGTCTGTATGAAACAACCTGAATTCATAACGAGGGAGGAAACCGATGAAAGTACTGAGCTTGGAAAATAACTTCAATACGTATTCCAAGCGACAAAACTTTTTTAATATAAAATACTTTATTTGGCAATTCAAAGCGGCATTCTAATAACTCATGTTTCATAACCAATGCTTTGAACAGTGCTAGAGTTAATGACTTAAGATAAATTTACCAGAAAATGAGTTTGTGGCCTACAACTGTATACCCAAATAACACAACACCCACGAATTTGCATATAACGTTCTCACGATCCTTAACTCGTTTAAGGGTGCTCAAATTACATATTCATTTTTTTTTGTCGATGTGTAATACACAACGTTTAATTCAAGGTGTCAACGCAGCTTCCGATACTTCTCACTCCGCAGAAACGTTATCAAACTCTCAAACGTCCAAGTATTCACTGTTCAAATTTCTGCCTTTACTTACTCTTATCCATTATTAAAGGTTTAATTTTGGCCCTCATATATTCTTATATTTTCAACATCTTTACAAAACACTATGCATAAAGGGCTCAATGTCCACACTGCATAGACCGACGAATCCACACACACAGTTCAATACGATTTTTAAACCCACCGTAACAAAATTATCTAACAGTGTCAACATTTAAAGCAAGTGCCTTTTGACTCCAATTTATAGATAGCTAGATCACCAAGACATGACCAAAAAAATAAAAAAAATCCAATTTTGAGTTGTCAACTAAACAAAAATTATGCAAATCAAAATAAGATACAAAATATTCTCAGGGCCTTGAGTCAGTCAACTTGTTGCTCAAGAGCTCAGCAAGTGTGGTGCACAGTGCACAGCATCATCACTGTGGGGCTATAGTGCTGCTCGCCCCCTGAGAGCGTGAGACAAGAGGTGGTAGAGGGAGTGTAAGAGGGGTAAGAGAGTGTAAGAGGGGGAGGAGGTGGGCCACAGGTAAGACTCCTCTGGCGCACAGTGTAAACAATGGAGCCTGGGCCAGCCAGCCAGCCAGCCACCCCTCCACCAAACCTCCACACTCTACCCAGAGTTTACCCTTACCGCCTCACCCCACCAAGGATAACGAACTAGCAAGTGCGAGTCCACAGTCGAGCGAACGTCCACACGCAGCTTTACTGCCACTTGTCACCGGCAGAGATAATGTTCAATAACACATGCGAGCTTGACGCCATTTGCACCCCGCACATCCTATGTCTGCACAACACACCGGGTTTTAATGTCCATTTGCACGCAAACTAGGCCACTCGCGCCGCTATCTCCCTATCTGCCGTCCTCGTCGGTCCTTTGCCATGTTATTTACCACATATGTAGTTAGAGTAAAGGGCTACATAGCTGGAAAATGCACCTTAAATTCACAGGGTTCATATTTACCTAGGAAAATGCGCTCACAAAAGCTGTAGGGTCACGTGACCATGTACCGCGGCGCGCATGCGCACCAGGGTCCTGACGTCACGGTAACGTTTTCTTTGATCAGTTCACTCAGGCACTCTCGCCTCCTCGGCACCTCCCGCATGCACTCTTCACCTATGTTAATCAATACCAAATAAACCTACACGACATACTATTACACTGTAATGAGCCTTATGGTAGGGGCATATGGTGCACGAGAGGCCGTCGTATACCTAGGAACCCTCGGCATTTACGCCGTGTGAAATTGCTTAATTTTTCTTCTCGGAAAGCCCGAGGGCGAGATAACTCATCCAAGCTCATCAACACTTCCGGAACTAGTCATGCAATGGATAGGCAATATCTCATAAGCAATTCTAAATGATACCGATAACATTTTATCCCTTTTTTATGCAGTATCTATATTTGAAACATGCTTAACTGCCACTAAATATCAATTGCCAGTAACCACTCCTTTAGTTATTTTGTGTTGACCTGAAGACCTCAACACACCCACTCCCACGCAACAATTTTTATATATATATAAATTTCATTTCCCCTCCAACTTTGAATGCGCTAGGGACGGAAATGACTACTTTATGAATGAATAGTTCCTCGGAAAGATGCGAAACGAAATGTTTAATAAATCCTTTTCACTTGCAAATTAGAAATCTGCATTTCAGGGTATTTGTTACCTTGACACCGTGTTAACGATTTCAAGAGTTGTACTCCCGCAGTCTGGCCAATGGCCAGCTCTTACTCACCTAGATGGGTACAGCCGGAAATTTTGCCTTCGTGGCCCACAGGACCACGTTCAAAATCACGCCCTTGCTCCTGATGTTAGGTCTATACAGAGTAGTTAAAGCTTATCATCAATCAGTTAAAAACTTTATTCATAACTTGTTTTACATTCATAATGAAGTTATCTTACACTCACAATTTTAGTAATAATAACAGCATAACATATAATCGTTATATCTTATATCTTTAAGAGAGAATATTTATCTGTCCAAGGTTAGAGACTAAATGCTTGGGGGCTAGCCTCACTTAACTTTCCAAGATGACACAAAAGTGGTATGGGACTGTCATAGATCGGTCATGGACGGCCCCAGTGTCAATATATATACTTCTGGCTTATATTCTTATTGTCTTCCCCACCCTAGGTTGAACTACTGATCTTCCCCAGGATACAACCTACAACAGTTTCCTAACTCCAGGGTACCTATATATTTACTGCTAGGTGAACAGAGACATTAGGTACGTGAAAGGCAAGGTGCCCATCCATGTCTGTCCCTCCGCGGGAATCAAACGCAGAATCCCTGATTGTGAGTCCAGTACGAAGCCAGCATGTACACAGAGACACTTTGTGTTCAAGTCTGGATCAGTTGTACAATCCCAATTTCCTGAGGTATTATTAAAGGTTACTGATTTATTACCAGAGTGATCGAGCTATATGTGAGGCTATATGTCCAATGTATCGTTATACAAATTATTATTATTATTCATTCTCAACGTTCAAAAACGGTAGCACCTAACCTGACCAACCTGAGGACTCGCGAACAGAAAACGGGACTATGTAAATATCACGAACCGCTACCATTTTCTTGTCCATCAGTTTTTGGTCTTAAGTAAAGTATATGTCAAACTGTGACGTGCTATAACGAGAACATGTTAGCTGGAGGTTGATTCCAGAGATTTCTACAACCATCCCAGGTAATGTGAAGGTGGAAGCCTGATGGATCTTCTGCAGCTTAAGATTACCATGAAGAAAATTCCCAATATACAGATACTAATTCTAGCCAAGCCTAAGCCATAGTAGCACCATCTAAGAATCTGCTGATGTTATCGGATGAGTAATAGATATGTAACTCGATCTTAATTCATGCATGGTAGTATGATGATATATGGAATAGCTATTGAATAGTCGTGTCTAAGATGTAAATTTTGTTGAAGTTCTTGGTGTTTTTTCATGCCACTGCATATAAACAATTTAATGTTATGATAAACTCCGTTAACAAACCACCTGTCCTCGTCGATTCCTGTCCTCGTCGAGGCCACTATAGGGAAATAGTGGCTCTCAGGTAAATGACTCAGCAATTATATCATGCATTAGCAGGCCATGGGATACTCATCATAGTCATCATCATACATCATTCTCACCTGAGGACCATCATTTCTAGTGACCGCGATAATTCATTGTGTCGGGGGACAGGCAGCCAGAGTGTATTCATACACATTAGGCTTATATCGAGGTCTCTCCCTCACCAAGGATGAGAGGGGGAAGTCGAATGAGTCAAGTTACTGACCCCCATTCCCAAGGATGCAACCCCACAACAAGCTGACTAACTCCTGAGCACCTACTTACTGCTAGGTGAACAGAGGCATTAAGTGATAGGAAATACATCCAACCATTTCTATCCCACCCGGGATTCAACCCCGGAATTCTGGATTGTGAGTCGAGAACGAACCCGACAGTACTAGCGGGACCCCTAGGGGGTAATTCCTACACTACCGATGGACACGAAGCAGCCCGTCCTCCAAACAAAGATCCAAAAGTGATTCCATGCACCCGCCAAACCCCTTGCTTATGAATGAAAAGCGGTTTACACACGACTCACAACTGCTGACGTTCGAACATATCCGGAACAAGTGCTTCACTGACGAATTTTGTTCGAACCACAACGCTATAAATGCTTTACCCACGTACTGCAAATACAAATAATCGCCAACAGAACCTAAACACCTAACCTATGCCTATATATGCACAATATGCTAATATATTATAATATTAATTTATACTTGAGAAAATTCCCGTTTTGAATGAACAGCATGTTAAAATTTATAAATGCGTCTGTGGGGTCGACCGCTGAATGTAATGGACTTGAGTCGAGGATGGGTTGCACGAAGACATCGACGGCTGGTCAATTAAGGCAACTAAATACCATTATTTCTAAGTTTTCTATTTTCACTTAAATTTTGAACTTTACATTTATTCCTTCGGCGGATAGGCGCCTTCATGAATTCATCATCCTGTGGGGAAGTTCAAGTTCAAGTATGTTTATTGAGACAAGAAAAAATACATCTCAAATGAATAGAGTAGCTTAGGAAAGAGAGATACTTGGGAAAAGTATCTCTTGTTTTCTGTCTTACATTGTGGATTGTTGAGCTTCAAGCTGTTGCACCTGGTGCGAGTTGCGATGGACTGTGCTCTCTCTATATATAGATATATCACATCCATATATGCATATATATACTATATACAAAAAATTTGCCGTGTCCACCATAAAACTAATAGTACACAATGTGAACATTACTGCCGGCAACAGATCATTTTTGTACGTTCGATTAAATGGTTGTTGTAAGGTTATCGATGTTGTCAATAGTTTATTGTGCACAATTGTTCTCATCCCTTGAGCGGTAGTTTATTGTGCACAATCGTACTCATCCTGGGAGCAGTCGCGCATGCATATATATAAGGATTAACAGGGCACAAAAGATCTTGTGCACCACTTCATTGTTTATACTATAATACCAGAAAGTACTACAGGGTCCACATATTTATAGCACAATTACCTGTAGCAGATAAAAATATGTGTTAAGAAATTTGATTAGCTATGGAAATCATAGCCACCTAATTGTGCTGATCTCAGTGAGTTGTTTGTTGCTGTATTAGATTCAGCGACTGGGAACAGAAAGTTGCAAGTAGCACGGGCTATGGTGAGCCCGTAGTGGACTTACCTGGCACGGGAGCGGCAAAGTAGCACGGGCTACGATGAGTCCGTAGTGGACTTACCTGGCACAGGAGTGGTAAGTAGCACGGGCTATGGTGAGCCCGTAGTGGACTTACCTACCACAGGAGCGGCAAGTAGCACGGGCTATGGTGAGCCCGTAGTGGACTTACCTAGCACAGGAGCGGCAAGTAGCACGGGCTATGGTGAGCCCGTAGTGGACTTACCTGGCGCAGGAGCGGGGCTGTAACACGACATTAATCACTTTTTAAGTAGGCCGGGGATGGCGCCTCGCCCTTGGCCTGGACGACCTCGACCAGATATACCGGCTTCCTTCCCTGCAGGGTGTGCAGCCTAGCCATTCCCAGAGTTGCCGCAGCCAGACAGTAAACAAAGCCTGTGGAGTTAAAATGTATAGGTCCACAAAGACGATTATGCTGATCCAGTGTTCTTATATATATATATATTTTTAAGAGTTATTGGTTCATGATAAGATAAGATGAGCTGTGATAAGGGATCGAAAAACCGAAAGAATAAAAGGAAACGATGGATGGCCAAATGGGTCAAGCGAGGCAGCTCCTATTTATATTCACCCAAACTCATTCATATATTATTTATGTCTATATAATATATATCTATGCTGCGCTTGAAACACTGCCCCCC
Source organism: Procambarus clarkii (assembly GCF_040958095.1). Lineage (NCBI taxonomy): Eukaryota > Metazoa > Arthropoda > Malacostraca > Decapoda > Cambaridae > Procambarus > Procambarus clarkii. The sequence continues at coordinate 9,797,809 of NC_091241.1, read as the reverse complement.
CCCCCTTCATATTATGTTACCCTGAAATTTGTTGGTAATTCAACCTTATTTCCAAACCAGTATTTACCCAGGTCTTTCCTAAATCTAAACTTACCCAATTTATATCCATTTGTTTGGTGTTCTAGTTTGTGTTGATATATCTGAAGTCTGTTCACAAGAGTCGATAGTTATCTCTCCTCTTATACCACCCTGATTAAAAAAATGTAAATACTGTAGCCCAAAACTAAAATAATTAATTATATAGGTTTTATGTGTATATTCAACTTTCTAATTGGTAAAAGCCGAAATACGTCTTTAAACAACTTTACGGCCGCTGAAGGAACATTATTTAATCTAAAAATATATTTCAACAAAACAAAAGTAACATATAAGTGTATTAGTAAGCCAAGTTGTGAATGTATTAGTTGGCTGTAGTGCAATAATTGTGGATTGATTATTTATTTATAGAAGAGTGATGAAAGGTATCCTGAAATCTCCACAATGAAATGATGTATGTCTTTATTTACTTTCAGATAGATAGTTATGTGTGTGTGTGTGTGTGTGTGTGTGTGTGTGTGTGTGTGTGTGTGTGTGTGTGTGTGTGTTGGTGGTGGTGATAACCATATCTACCAGTTAATAAAAGCTGCTCATATTTTTGTAATCTCTCGCACACATACTCACTTAAATATTGCCAATGAATGGACTCACCTTCTCACCGCATGCGCAACATATATCAACAAACAGCCTCAGAGAAGATTATAAAACAAGGGGAATGAGGTATAGCGATATCTGTCAAGAGTCAAGTTGCCAGCTAGAGTGAAAGGTGGAAGGCCCTCAGTACGGCTGCATGCACTGGTGATGAAGCTCGCTCTTACTTACTTTTGAAGCAAAAGTTCATGCCATGTCTGAACTCAATTGTTTCGCGGGCCTTTTCTCCGTTAAAACAAAAAAGAGGGCGTCCAACTCATTGAAGGTGAGTGAACTAGATGTTCTAGGGAGTGAGCAGTGAGTTATAACTGCGGTACGATATGTTTCCATATTAACGCCCTTACTTTCTATTACTTAAAAGTCTCCCCTCGTATGATATCACTTCTTAGATATCAAACTACTTTTGACAAAAGACAAAATATGTAGCATCTTTGCCTACGTTGACAGGTATGAATGTTTCTGTGGTCATATTTTTAAGAAAAAAAAAATGTACTACGCATTAGCAAACAAATATTTTATCTCCTTATAGATCTCTGATTTATAAAATAAAACACAACAGTGCTTATTACACTTAAGTTATGATTATAGTCAGTTGTTAATTACTAATTATTTCTTTCTTCGTCTTTTTGTTCTAATGTAAGAATATAGATTTAATTGTCACTCGTTACATGAGATTCTGTTTTGAATATGAAGATAGTTGCCAAGCATTCTAATATGTTACACGCTAGGGAGCACACACAGGGGAATTGACAGGGGTGGACAAAGACAAACTATTTATCATGGGTAGAACACGAACAAGGGGACACAGGTGGAAACTTGGTACCCAAATGAGCCACAGAGACATTAGCAAGATTTTTTTTTTAAGTGCCAGCTAGCTAGAGTAGTTAACAGATGGTTTAGTTTAGTTCATTTATTATGAACCCCCATACCCATCTTGTGGGCGGTAGTGGAAAGGGTTACAGAGGCACATAATGGGCTCAGGGACTGAACCCCACAATTAATCTGCACACCAGTTGAGAGGCGGGACCAAAGAGCCAAAGCTCAGCCCTCGCAAGCACAACTAGGCGAGTATAGTCAACTGGGTAAGAATACCTAAAGGACAGAAAGCAAAGCGTGACAGGGAGGTGTTGAACTCGAGGAATGTGACAAGACGTGCGGGTTCCCAGAGTGGCATTGGATATAATTCCACCACCAACGCCAGAGGCACTCATGCACAAGGTAACATCAGCGGCATGTGCGAAGCTGGCAAACATCAGAACAGGCCTAAAATCTGTACCGTGTAAAGCACAAAACCAAAATTTTAAAATGCGTGGGTTTGCAACAAATTAGTGCTAAACCTAACAGGGATAAGTTACGATAATAGGTTAATGAAACTAAATCTCAATCATAGAGGAGTGAAAATAAGGCATATGATCACAGCATACAAGATATTGAGGAGAATAGACAAAGTGGACAAGGACAGCCTCATTTTTTTTAAACTTCGAGAAAGTAAGACAAGAGGCTGTAAGTAGAATCTGGAAACACAAATATGCCGAAGTAAGAAAATACTCTTACCCTGTACAATACACAGGACTAACACATGGAATACTATGAACAAAGAGGTCCTGGCAGCCACTTCCATCCACACAATTGAAGGCCACATTCGACAAAGAATTTGAACGACAGAAAAACTTTAAATGTAACGCAACACGTACAACAAGCCTAATAGGCGGGGGCATAAAGAGCTACTAGATCTTACCTTCCCGCTGTCACTGTTAGTGTTCCTATATGTTCCTACCTATATGTTCCAAACTCTGCTCACCTCTCATTATACTACACGCTAATCTATCCCTATCTTACATATGGTATCTGTGCATGAGATGGGATTCAACCACTGCAAATTACCTCAAGCCTATCATCATCCAGCAAAAATCTGCTATCAGAACAATAACAAACTCTGCTTTCAGACAACACTCAGCTCCCCTGTTTAAATCCCTAAACATAAACTCACTCCACACATTCTCTTGTGGCATTTACATTTACAAAAAACCCTGTTTTTAAATACAAATTCTGATCTGAAGCTCTCCCTGGACAGATGTAATAGAAACCATAATTTCCGCACCAAAAATAAATATATCTTTGATATCCCCAGAGTCAAACTAAATCTGCGTAAAAACTCTATGCTAATATAGGTATCTAGTTTATGGAACTCACTCCCTAACAAATTGAAAAACTCTCCAACCTACGCCTCATGAAAAAATAAAATATATATGTACTTAATTTCATTCTTATAGTTTCCTTCCTTAAGTGCCTTAAACTCGCACTGTATCTTGTGTTACCCACTTCCTCAATATATGTGCCTAAGCCATTCAACTTCACCATTATAATCACTGATATCATCTTATATCATGGTTGTTATATTGATCACATATTTAACTACATTATACCTAGAAATAATCCTCAAATTATGCTGCGATGTACCTGCCGATAATCCTCAAATTTTACTATAATGTACCTATTAATCTTCGTAAAATTTTATTATAATGTAATGTAAAATTTATTATAATGTAAGTTGTAATGTACCTGTTAACATTTCTCAATTTTGCTAGAAATTACCTACTTAAAATTATCTGTTAGATTAAGGACCTGCCCGAAACACTATACGTGTTAGTGGCTTTACGAGAATGTAAAAAGTATCAGTGTTATGTACTCTCATAAACCCAATGTACTTTCTTGAATATATATAAAATTAGTAAATCGTAAACCCAGCCAACACTCAGAAACACACCAACACGAACAAACATTATCATGAATCTGTACACCGGTTGATTGACAGAAGGCGAGACCAAAGAGCCCAAGCTCAACCCCCCCCCCCCCCCCCCCCGGCAAGCACAACTAGGTAAGTACACCCCAAGAGTAACGGTAAGGGGCGAGAAGTCAATCTGGTGAACAGTAACGAGTGGAGTACCACAAAGATCGGTGTTGGGACCAGCTCTATTTCTAATAAATGTATTAAATGACATGTCTTCAGGAGTAGAGTCCTATATGTCGATAAGACCTTCTACTCCCCAAGCCCGGCCGATTTACAAATTATTACAAATTAGATTATTATTAGATTATATTTGTTTATTTATGTATTTATTAATTTACAAGTAGGTACAATGGGTTTGTGAGAGTACATATTGGTATTTTACATTCTTGTAGAGCCACAAACACACATAGCATAAATAAAACAGAATAATAAATAAAAACAGAATATATTAGGGAGAGAAGTAGCGAAATCAGACTCTAATCAGACTAATCAGACTCTAATCAGACTCAGCTTGTCTTAGGTATAACAAATTCGAAGGTAGAAGATATGACAGAACTCAGAGATGTCAAGGGAGATGAAACAGAAAACGAGGAGAGGTGTGCAACAATAAACATGGCAACAGTTACAAACTGCACAGATGAAATGACATATGAAAGAGAACTTAATATACCCATATTTTACTTACCGAAGATAATACACAAGGTTAAGTTTACCCAATGTTGAAGTTCAAGATATTTTATTAAATCATCATTTAAATCTGTATATAATGATTTATAATAACAATAGTTTGACCTTGGGAAGACCTCGATATAAGCCTAACGTATAATAATTATTATTATATATGTTATAAAATAATAACGTATAATAATTATTATTATATAATATGTTATTATAAAATAATAACGTATGATAATTATTATACGTTAGGTTACCCTGCAAGACCTGACTAGCTCCATCTATGTACTGTTAGGTGAAAAGAGGCATTAGGTGATAGGAAACATGCCCAGCTATTTCTGTCCCGGCCGGAATTGGAACTCATCATTCCCGACAGTGAGTCGAGAACGAACCCCACTGTACTCAAGAGATCCTGTTGATGTGCTTTTATTTTTGGTTTGAGAGGACGTACTCATCTAGTTGTGCTTACGGGGATTGAGCTTTGGCTCTGGTCCCGCCCCTCAACCGTCAATCAACTGGTATACAGGTTCCTGAGCTTCTCGAGCTCTATCATATCTCCACTTGAAACTGTGTATGGAGTCAGCCTCCACCACATCACTTCCTAGTGCATTCCATTTACTAATTACTGTGACACTGAAAAAGTTCTCCCTAATGTCTCTAATACGTATTCATGTGTTTTTGCTCATAAAAGCCCACGTTAACTTATAATTCTACTCTGTATCATACCCAAAATAGCACACTGCCAGTAAATTTCCTTCCTGTCATTGTTTTCCCTTTCATTCTGTTCGGTGATGTGCAACACAAACAGCCTCATATACTGGGTGTCTCAACACTTCTTTGTTAGAGGTAGCTTATTGTGCACCTCATACTCATCCTGTGAGGCTCATTGTGCACTCATACTCATCCTGTGAGGCTTATTGTGCACCCATACTCAGCCTGTGAGGCTCATTGTGCACCCAGCTCATCCTGTGAGGCTTATTGTGCACCCATACTCATCCTGTGAGGCTTATTGTGCACCCATACTCATCTTGTGAGGCTCATTGTGCACCCAGTTCATCTTGTGAGGTTTATTGTGCACCCAGCTCATCCTGTGAGGCTTATCGTGCACCCATACTCATCTTGTGAGGCTTATTGTGCACCCAGCTCATCCTGTGAGGCTTATTGTGCACCCATACTCATCTTGTGAGGCTTATTGTGCACCTATACTCATCTTGTGAGGCTTATTGTGCACCCATACTCATCTTGTGAGGCTCATTGTGCACCCAGTTCATCTTGTGAGGCTTATTGTGCACCCATACTCATCCTGTGAGACTTATTGTGCACCCATACTCATCCTGTGAGGCTCATTGTGCACCCAACTCACCTTGTGAGGCTTATTGTGCACCCATACTCATCCTGTGAGACTTATTGCGCACTCCAGTACTCATCCTGTGAGTCGTGGAATATTACACGACTTGATAAAGGTCCAGGACGGACCGAAATGTCGTCGATTCCTCATTTTTCTGATGTGTGGGTTGGGTGTCAACTCTTCAGTCTCGTTATTGTAACTCATTGTCTGCATGTACGTGTTAACCGGCGATGTACGTGTTATCCGGCGATGTTCGTGTTATCCGGCGATGTACGTGTTATCCGGTCAGTCACGTACATCATCCGCTGAACTAGAACATTATTAACCAGGTTAGTTACGCATCATGTAATGTTTAAGAGGACCTGTAGCGCAGTGGTTATAGTGCTGTCGATTCACAACCAAATGATTCTGGGTTCGATGCTCGAACTGGATGTAAAAGTTCGATCAGTGGTCGATCAGTAAAAGTGGATCAGTGTTGCAATTGCTTATGCCCCATAAGTATAGATAATGGTTGTTATTCCACAACTTTTCCTAGATAGTCCTAGGAAAGACATCTTGAAGGTACATGAAGGCTGCCGACTTCTCATCTAGAGTTCTGATACAGTGTTAATTCAGTCGTGTCAAACTCATCAATCTAGATTATACGAGAAGAGATGCCAGATGTCATAATCATCAAAGAGATTGGCAAGATTCGCGTGAGGTATATGATGATGATGATGATGATGTGGAATTAATTTATAGAGGGAAAGGAAATATCTTGTTATATAAATTGGAGAAGTATAGATTCTGGAAATACGTGGGATAAATACCGGTTTGGAAACTGGGTTGTTGAATTATGGGACAAATTATCTGGTAGACTCATAATCACGGGTTCCTCACGTGGGAAGCGGAAACGTGTGCAGAAAGACATTATATTCAGTTTAGGCAACATGACGTCAGATGATGACATCATTTGTGGGGACACTATTTCATTTTGTCGGGGACAGGCAGCCTTTGTATGTAAATACGTTTGACATCGAGGTCCCTTTTCCCCTAAGGTCGGAATACTTCATGACCCTCCCCAGAATACAACTCCCTAACAATTGACTAATTTCCTTTACTGCTAGGTTGACAGTGGCATTCGGTGATGGGAAACGTGCCCAGCTATTTATGTTCTTGCACGGATTCGAACCCGGTATTCCAGATTGTGAGTCGAAAACGAACCCAACTGTACCACCGAGACGTAACTTTATAAATAAGGGTCCCGGTAGAACACTCGCGTTCGTTCTCGACTCACAATCGAGAATTCTGGGGTTCGAATCCCGGGCGGGACAGAAATGATTGGGTGCATAAGGTTAAAAGTTACTGTATGTATATTCTGGCTCCGTGTCACCCGACGTAATGAATAATTAATAGTTGTTTTTACTATTTATTAAAGCACCTTATTATCTATAATGATATCTTTTTTGTTTAATCTTTCTTGATTACATATAATTACTATAAATTAAAATGAAACTTGTCTAAAAGAGTCAAAATAACTGTTAACGTATGTAAACGATTTAATCTGTAAGGTTTCCATTTTACGTCTGACGACATTTTGCGTGTCATATATAATGTGAGGCTTCCGGCCTTTTCGCCTCCACGTGGGGGAGTGTCTGGTTAGTTAGTTTAGTTCATTTATTATGCACCCCATACCCATCTTGTGGGCGGTAGTGGAAAGGGTTACAGAGGCACATAATGGGCTCAGGGACTGAACCCCACAATTCATTTAGCTAAGCAAGTTACAATCTTGATGAGCTAGTTACAAAATTCAGTATAAGTCGTCACCTCAACAATGGGTTCGAGATCGACCACAAGTACAGTTTCTAAATTAAGCAACTGACATATGTGGAGAGTTAGTGTAAATTGATATGTTTGTCCTGCACACCGCCTCCCCCCCATCCAGTGGGCAGCAGTGGATAGGTTACAATCACTCTTAGTTACTACCTACAGTTAGCAAACTAGGGATATTTGGCTAAAATTTCTGGTAGCAGATCATTTTGAATTAAATATTGACACATCGTTGGTACATTGGTTATAGAATTGTCTCTGAATTCACGTATCATTTCGCACTCCATCACATAGTGACGGAGGGTGTGCGAATAATTTTGTTGACACAGTTTACATTTGGTCAGATCTACATCGGCAGATAATGAGAATTCCCAGAGATACTTGTAACCGAGTCTAAGCCGAGCAGTAGTAACATCTAGAAGTCTGTTGATTTTATTGGATGAACCATAGATGTGTAGCTCCTCTTGCATGATAGTATGATGATAGATGGAATTACTGATGTCGATTTCACTTTGCCTCAGATCTACAAGATCTTGTTGAAGTTCTCGGTGTACTGCTGCTCTCAGATTGCTCATTGACAATCCAAGGTTACACTCAACATCTCCTTTAAAGGCAGATTCTTTGGCTAACTTATCAGCTCTATCATGCATTCGGAGGCCAACATGAGATGGAGACCACATGAAATGGACTCTGTTACCATCCTTAATAAGTTTGTTGTATTTGTGTCTAGCTTCGGACACGAGCATGTTACAGTTATGTCTTAAAGAGTTGAGAGCAATTAAGGATGATAAGGAGTCACTTACAATTAATGTATCAAGTTTGGAGACTTGTACACATTTCAGTGCAAGGATCAAGGCAAATAGTTCGGTCTGAAGGGTAGAGGCCCAGTTGTTTATACGGACTCCCCACTCAAAGTACAAGCCATCGCCCATTGTCAACAACTGCACTTCCAGCTGCACCCGTGGTGCGGTGTAAGGAACCATCAGTGTATATGATTTGGGAAAGAGAATGCTCTGTGGACAGAGCATCAATATGGCTTAAGGCGTTGAGCTTTGCCTCAAGACGAAGCTTGGGCTGATCTCTAATTTGCTTCTTGGGTGGAAAGGGAGGGATTTAAATTGGAAAGGGTGTAATCTCCCACGGTGCAGGAAAGTGCCGTTGTTGTTTCTCTTGGTACAAATTGTGAACCTGATACATTCTGAGTTGAGTTCCAGTTTTAGTTATCCATTTGGAACAATGCTGATCTTCAATAAAGAAATTCTGAAGGGCTTTTGTGCAAGGGTTAGGATGAGTTAGCCTAAGCATTTTTATACCAATTTGACAGTTAATTTCAGTAACACGATCAATAACGCTCAGAATATTAAGTTCCTTTCTCATATTAAGTATCTTTGTGATACGAGGGCACCCAAGGATTATCCTCAAGGCTTCGTTCTGCAATTTTTCAAGCCCTCCAAACTTTCTTTCAGGCATCAAAACAAGCTGGGAATGTCGACACAACATTCGAAAATCGAAAATCTTATTACGGAATTTTTATGAGTACCATTGAAGAAAAAAAAGGCCTCTTGGTCCTTAAATCTTGTCTACTGTAGGTATGGTGATGACATTTTATCGCAGATATATCGGACGGAACGGTATAACATGTGTTATTAGTAAATATGCTGTCAGATCTTCCCTTTCCCCCCATATCTATGGAGGTGCCTAAGGCCTACGAAGTCTTTATTCATATAAATGTTATCATCTCTTATTTAATTTTAAGTATTTCCCCCATAACACATGTTCATTTTCTTTTCATTCTTTGTTATTGTTCTCTAATTAAATGTTAGATATAATTTGCTACATTTCTTCAACAGTGTATATCTTCGCTTACTTCTTGTTTAGTATTACGTGTTTATCTCATCAAACCTTTAAACAACCTAACTTAATTTATTTAAGTTATGGCCGAAACGCTTTGCGTATTAGTGGCCTTATTAAATATACATTCTCTATAATAATGATTAACTTGTGTATAATAGTGTTTCTATAATTTTAAATATGTTATTATTATTATTATTGATTAATCCGGCCCTGCCTGTGTCAGCCGTGCTCTTTCACACACTAATACTAGAGGCCTCGACGAGCGGGACGAGGACAGGAAGCCGGCGGCTTGTCAAAGGTCCCCCCCCCAAAAAAAAAAAACGGGTTGACGAGGTGCTCAGTAGGATGAGGCAAGCCCTAGTCAACAACGTGCAGTCTAATTAAATGGATAATTGGATCAACAGGTCATGAAGAGAAAGATTAACCGTTATGCAACCAATGACGAAGAAGATTACAGAACTTCACCCACCTACAAAACTTCCTTTCAACGGTTTGAGAGACATAATCAACCGAAAAGTGATCCGTACTAACACTGAACAAAAGATACAACACACCATTTTGCAGCAACAGTAAGAATAACTTACTGCTGCTCATGACTTGCCAACTTGCTCATGAAGATCCTTGTAACCATACGAAACATCTTGACAAGGACGAATGTTGCTTATGCCTTTATATGCGCACCCGAGGACAGTCAGTCACAATTATGCTTTCACAGTAACTCCTTCAAGTAGCCTGAGCAACAATTATATAAGGCTTTATCAAAGATCACATCGTTTCTACACGCAACCAGACATATATATAGCTTGACTAGCAGCACAGAATTAGTCAATGGATACAGCGACAGTAGGAGAGTAGAAATACCTTAGTTGGTCTAGGCAAAATGTAATCACAGGCCCGTAATTTTAGATGTAGGGGGGGGGGGGAAGATGAAGGGTTAAAATTAATGAGTGATTTATGAAGTTTAAGCCACCCAAGAGGTGCTACGGGCATGAATACCCCGTAATACAATATATGAATTCAAATCCCATGAAATATCAGGGACGAATTCCGCTTTCTCCATCTCCCATCCACCACCCGTCCCCACTACAGCAAAAATTATGATAATAATATAAATAAATCCTAGCTTCATGCGTGACTTCCGTTGCATAACATTTGAAACCGGGTGACGTCAAATTTCCTTGCATAACATTTGATACCGGTACGTGACGTCACGAGTTATTTCGTACAATCACGTCAGGACGTCACCTAGTTAGGCTTCATCAGACCGCAATACCCATGGTTTCCCCAGGGCTGAGGACACATGGAATTACACTAACGTCATATTGTGAGACACGCCACACAGGTAAACCTTATCAAGTAGCTTTATATAATCAGGTTGCAATCTGTCCTCCGCCGCACCAGCCATGACTCAACAAAGCCATGAAGACTCGCCTATAAAAAGAATTCTAATTATATCACACACATCACCATGATGCTATGATACTTCTCAAATCTAACCGATCGATACAATTGCAGTTACTTATTAGAAAAGATAGATATTAACATTTTCTGTCCGGATTATAATCAAACACATAACATAGTCTACACATAAATTGTAACAATGTTAAATAACATCTATCTATCTATCTATCTATCTATCTATCTATCTATCTATCTATCTATCTATCTATCTATCTATCTATCTATCTATCTGTGGTGCACAATAAATTATCGCTCACATGATGAGTATGGGGTGCACAATAAACTACCGCTCACATGATGAGTATGAGGTGCACAATAAACTACCGCTCACAGGATGAGTATGGGGTGCACAATAAACTACCGCTCACATGATGAGTATGGGGTGCACAATAAACTACCGCTCACAGGATGAGTATGGGGTGCACAAAAAACTACCGCTCACGGGATGATTATGGGTCGCATAATAAACTACCGCTCATAGGATGAGTATGGGGCCCTAACAAACTATGCTGGTAACAGCATGAGTATGGGACCCACAATAAATTACCACTCATAGTATGAGTATGGGGGTCCACAATAAACTACCGCTCACAGGATGTATTGGCCGAAACGCTATGCGTACTAGTGGCTTTAGGTATTGTATTTACTAGCTCTATTTATAAATCCAACATTATGTTTGTAACTAATCCTCTATGTATGTACTTTTACCTGAATAAACATTTGATTTGATTCGATTTGATACGTGCACAATAGACTAGCCAGCATGTTGCAACACTCACAGTATTCACCTGAATTTACCTGAGGGCCACACACTCTATACATTATGTTCCCAGAACCCTTTCATCAGTCTAGATAAACATCCTTGACTTATTCATTCCTCTATAGGCGTCTTGCAATGGTCTTTACCCATTCAAATATATCTCATAATACAGCACATACTGGCAACTCCAGGATGATGTCAGAACGTATAGTCAAGAGGGCGTTTCTAATATACGTTCCTGTTGTGCTGCACAATTATTATATACAGTATATAAGAAGGCGACGTCGTCGTCGAATTCAGTTGACTGTGTGTTGTTGATATATAACACTTGCACTTAAGTTATATTAAGTGGTGTTTTTTGTGATATATATATCCAAAAGTGTTTTACTGTGCACGCAGCATATAATTTGTGAGAAGGTGAGTTAACTATATATATATTGAATTGCATCTTTTATTTCAGTAAGGAAATGTGGTATTTATAGTAGCCTAATTACTGTTTTATGTATTGTATTTTGACCAACTAATTGAATTATGGATTACATATATTGTTCACTGTTGTTATGAAATATGTTTGCATGCGAGAATTTATGCTTGCATTTTGCTTAGATGTTGTTCTTAATTATGTCAATTTTTATATTTATTTTTTAATTTCTTGTTTTAAATTTCATATTTGTTTGGCGTTTATTACGGGTACATTTAATTTTTAAATGTTTCATATATAATCGATGGGGTAATCATCTATTTATTGCACAATTATTTGATATTTTAACCTAATTATGTCCCGACCTAATGACTTTTGTTGGAGAATTTCTCCTCCAATAAGTGTCGGTGAAAGTTATTTTCTACATGGATTACCTGAGGACTACTATCTCTAGTGGCCTCGACGGGGACAGAAAGCCGGTGGCTTGTTCAAGATATCCCTCCAATTATTCCCGAGGATTTTCTCCAGCTAAATTTTAAAATATAGCTCTACTGTTTTATTTGGCATTTACGATTTCGACGGACAGGCGATATCATGAGTCTGTTATCACGTGGGTGATAACCGTTTGTTTTCTGTCCTACACTGTGAGCTTTAAGTTTCTGTCCCTCGCCTGGGTTACATTGGGCTGGTTATTTTTAAAGAAGTGGTCTGGATTAATTAATATGCCTGATTTACCCGAGGACCACTAACCCTAGTAGCCTCGATGAGGACAAGAAGCCGGCGGCTTGTCGAAGGTCCGCACATATGCCTTGATGATCTTTTCCAGGTAGATTTTGAAGCTTAACACAGTTTTGGCATTTACGGCTTCGGCGGGTAGGCGGTTCCAAGGGTTTATAACCCTGTGGGTGAAAAGAAATCATGTTTTTAGTCTTGAGAAATCATGTTCCTATATTGTGGCTTGTTGAGCTTGAAATCGTTGCTCCTTGTTTGTGTTACATCTGACCTTCTCAAGAAATTGTCCGGACTTGTTCAATTTGTTCTAAATTCTTCAATATTTTAAAAGTTTCAATGAGATCCGCCCTGCCATGCCTGGTTTGCAGTGTTGTCAGCCCTGTGGCATTCAAGCGTTCCTGATACGAGAGATGACTTAGCTCTGGAATGACTTTTGTTACCCGGTGTTGCACTTTTTCCAGAGCAGCTATGTCCATTCTGCAAATGATGTTTCCATGCTTGGATTCAGTAATCCAAATGGGGGCGCACCAGAGATTTATACAATTGAATCATTACCTTCTTTCCCTTGAAGTCAAAAGTACGCTTGATTATTCCAAGGATTTGGTTAGCTTTTCTGACTGCTGCTCCCACCTGTTGTGCAACATTTAGTGAGTGGTGGATTTTGACTCTAAACATTTTCCAATTTGTTCAGTATTTTAAAGTTCTCGGCGAGATTAGCCCTGTCATCTATCTGGAATATACCAAGGCATATGGGGGGACCTTCGACAAGTCACTGGCTTTCTGTCCTTGTCGAGGCCACTAGGGTTACCTGGTTGATGAGGTTCTAGTTATACTCCCCAAGCCCGGCCCGTGGCCAGGCTTGACTTGTGAGTACTTGGCCCAACAAGCTGTTGCTTAGAGGGACCCGCAGGCCCACATATCCACCACAGCCTGGTTGGTCTGGCACTCCTTGGAGAAAACTATCTTAGTGGCCCTTAGGTAGTCATGTCTGGTTTGTAGCGTTGTTAGTCCTGAGGCCGTTCTAGTGTGAGAGTTGACTTACTTCTGGGATGAATTTTGTGTCCTTTTGAAGGGGGAAGTCTCCATGCTTGGATACCGTAGTCCAGATGGTGGCGCATCAGACTTGAAAAGCTCAATAACTACTTTATTTTTCTTGAAGTCAAACATTCGTTTGATTATTTTGGATCATGAAAGTTTTATGGGTTCTAAATTTTGTCAAATTTGCTGCATAGTTGTGTTGTTGCTGCGACAGTTATGATTTGTATTGTTTTGCCCTATAATGGAATTTCTTGCATTTTCAATATTGAAAATATTAGCAATACACTGTACTGTATATACGTATGTAAATAAATAGGCTATAGTTTTTAAGGGGTGTATATATATATATATATATATATATATATATATATATATATATATATATATATATGTATATATATATATATGTATATATATATATATATATATATATATCTGGGGTGTGAGTTTTCAGTTGCATATTGTCCTGGGGACCATTCAGGCTTGTTCGCATTTGTGTTCCTCACGTGTGCCCCAAAGAATGAGGTGATTTGGTAAAATGCTATGCCCAAGATTACTATCCGAGTGCCGGCGGTGGGGTGGTTCAAATAGCCTCGGCTATCACCTCATTATGTCCGGTCGTGATGGTCAAGTGGATTAAGGCGTCTTGTACATACCAGTTGCGTTGCACCTGGGAGTATGGGTTCGAGTCACTTCTGGGGTGTGAGTTTTCAGTTGCATATTGTCCTGGGGACCATTCAGGCTTGTTCGCATATATATATATATATATATATATATATATATATATATATATATATATATATATATATATATATATATATATATATATATATATATATATATATATATATATATACATACTTATCTACAGGGTAATAACTTTTAATTCAAGAATAGAATTTGATTTCTCAAAATCCATTGGAATTGTGCAATATACTGTATATGGAAGGATTATATATATATAATTCTCACTACGTATATAGTGAGAATTTGAATGGATACGGTCCGATAATTACATAAACATTTGTTTTGTATAATTAATATAAAAATGGTGTGCTAATTTTTATGGTTGTTGATTTAGGGGCTACTAATTTTGATTGTTGCTACCAATGACGGCTTGTTTACGTTGATGTCTGCTGTAAATCATCAATATATTGATGGTTGCCATAGTAACTGTGTACCAGTACTCCACCATAGTACCTCACTGAAGGGCAAGCTATAGAGACGCTGCCTTTCTCCTCCTAACTTTATAAGAATTGTGGTGTTTTATACGGCATGTGTGACCCTAATGCCACTACGATAAATATTTTGGATACGTAAGCCAGTTTATTGGAAAGAAGAAAGGTAAATCTTGTGCTGTAACTGAGTAGTTATCATCTGGGAGGTTATTATAGTATCTCTCATCTCTTTCTGGGGACTGGTATGCACATTCTAATGGTTAGGGGACTCCCCACAACAGTTTCCTAACACCCAGGTACTATTTATTGCTAGGTGAACAAAGGTATCAGGTGAAAGGAAACGTGCCCAACCGTTGCTCTTCCGCCCGGGGGATTGAACCTCGATTAAGTTGAGTATGTACTGTAGATCTCTTTTTATGGAAGGATAGACATCTCTTCCTATTTAACACTGTTCACTAAGTTATTTTAAAGCCCGACCTGCCTGGGGTGTGGTTAAATCGTACATAGACATAGATAAAGCTTATAGATTTTCTAATTGTAAAAACCATATACAGGTATAAGTAATTATGTTTGAGTTTGTTAGCTTAGGTTGGGGTAGGTTGTGTTGGGTAGGTTTCAGAATCCATTGAGAACTCTGCCCAAAACACTGTGTTAGTGGCTTTGCAAGATTGTTAAAATACCAATATTATTTAATCTCACAAACCCATTGTACCTTATAAATAAATAAATAAAACGTTTTGGTTCAAAATTATTTGTATCCATTTAACCTTACCGAAGCTAAACCAAAGCGTTCCTAACCTAATTATATTTACTGTTTTGGCAATTAGAAAATGAGGTTTGTCGAGACACTTATGTACGACTTGATCACACCCTGTTACGGACCCCTTACTCCACCCACATGCCCAAGCCACCACCATCCAAAGGCTCACCCCACCTATCATTTACTCACAACACATATCCACAGTGTCAACACAGTAAGTTCACTAACAAATGGTCCCAGGTTTGATTCTCAAGCAGGATGAGACATTTGAGCTGAATTTCTTTAGCCTGATGCCTATACAGGTATTCACTTAGTAATAAAGGGGTATGGCCGTTTCGGACACGAGACAATTCGACTGAAGCTTATTTTCTGTTTTATTAAAACCGTATATACATATATTGTAATGCTAGGGTGTATTAGCTTAGGTTAGGCTGTACAGTATTGGGATAGTTAGATTACGTTACATTGAGTTAGATTGGGTTTAGCTAGGTTATTTTAAGTAGGTTTCAAAATTCACTGGCGAATCGGTTTTGTGTACGATGTGATTTCTGTCTGTAATAAAGTAGGTATCTAGGAGTTTATCAGTTGTCGTGAGTTGTATCGTGGGAGAGACTCCCTCCCCTAACAGCCAAATGACTTCGACGGGTAGGCAGATCCATGGGTTTATAACCCTGAAAAAAGCGTCTTCTGTATTCTGTCCTACATTGTGACTTGAGTTTGAAGTGATTGCTCCTTGTATGTGTTACATTTGAACCCTTGAATAATTGATCAGATTCAACAGTCTCCAAATTGTTCAATACAGTACTGTATATTAAGTTTCGATGAGATCAGACCTGTTATGCCTCCTACAGCCACACACCAAACACCCACTGCTCATAATATTTGTAATGCTGTTGCATATGTTTGGTATGAAAACTGGGACTACCTTATTCGATCAAATCTGACTGAAGAGCATTTACAGTAGTTGTACATAGCATTGGCTGTATTTCTTTAATGAAAATTCATTCCACTTCACACTTGATAATTATTTTACACCTTTATTGTCTTGATTTGCTAATGCTTACCTAAGTTTTCAGAATTCCTCATTTCATAGCATATCATTTTATTTTGACTATACAATACAGTATAAATTTTTATGCAGTACTGTAAACCTTTTTGCTAATACAGTATATATATATTTAATAGCTTGTGACAACTATGGATTCGCCACTGTCTATGGAGGTGCTAATGAAGGAACTTAATGATGTATACAAAAAAAAGGTGCACAAGAAGCTACCAAAATCATTCATGTCATCAGTACAGAAGATGACTGTTTATGCTGAAAACAGTCTTTATGCTGCAGAAATGTAAGTGCCGTCTACCATTTCTGTCGTATAAGCCTACATTATGCGTGTGGTCATGCCATAAGTTTTATCATATATTGTACAAGACTAAGACACTTTCAGCATAATCCAATTATTCAAATACTATAAATAATAATAATAATATAGCAATAATAATATTTATAAAAGTACATGCACATGATACATGAACAGTGGAGAATTTGAAGGTAAGAGAAGTACAATATACTGTATATGTAAAGCCACTAATATGCAGAGCATTTCAGGGAAAATGTAAAAATAATTAGGAGAATATATACAAGTGTAATGGGATAATAAGAGTGCCCTACATACTTAAACCTAAATGAGATTCTTTGTATGTAAGCAACATAAGCTAAAATGGTAGGCAAGTTATAACAACAAATGACAGTACTATTGGGACAATGCATAGCATGTTTTGGTACTATGTATACCCAAGTCTACTGCTACCTATTATTTACTGTATTGTGCTAGTAAATGAGATACAGTACATTAAGAATTTAAAAAATCATTATTTTTATTTGTTTTTAACTTCATTTAAAATGAACACACCCCAGTTCTTATCAGCCATTAATAATAATAATAATTAATTTCTTGATAAACTACTGAAAAGGTCCACAGATTATGCAGCGGGTCTACACTGAATATGAGAATATTAGTTCTGTACTGCTGACGTGGGTAGCATAGGTCACTGCATGCCAATAATGGGCCATGTGGACATTTTTGTTGCATCTCACATGTCAGTACAGATGTAAAATTAGCACTGTTTGTATTAAGGGGAATGGTAGTGTTGATTTGTATAGCGGATTGCTACAAAAACAGTGATATATAAAATCGTTCGTATTTCTGTTTTTTTCGTAAGTCTGGGATCCCTTTTATTTCTAATGTTTTTAATTACAATGTATAATACTTTAGTATTTAATAACAGTACAGTATTCCCAAATAGAATTCTGACATTTGCAGGTATGACACTGCTTTGCAAAAAATGAGAGAGAAAAAGAAGGTAAGAATTGTGAGTGCTAATGTCCCAGAAGGCATCCTACCCACCGGGAACCCTGCCATCCTTCACGATATCAGGGTCAATGGCCACGGCCCCGATGATGAAATCTACAACAAAGATTCGGAGGTCCGCAAATTGGTAGGTTTTATTTTCAGCTTGACTAATGTTATCCTAATACACTACATTTTGGATTGTTGTATTAATAATTTTGATAATAGTTGATTGTTTATTTGATTTGATTTCACCTGGAAATTTGCTATACTGTACTGTACTGGTTGTATAATAAAATAATTAAATTATTTACAAGAAAATCTAATTGAGAATAATAGTGATTTGGTTAAAGTCAAACAAAAATATTTTTTTATTAAAAAAACAGACTTTTACCATAAAATCAAAATACTGTACAGGTATATCTTAAGTAAAGTTTCCCAAAGATGAGGCAATTTATATGCAGTATATGCTGTAGTTTAAAATACCTTAAAATAAAAAGTTTAACCTGATATAATATGTTGAAATTGTTTACAAGGCAAGAATGCAATCTTTAACTGGGAAAAGTTACCTTGAACATCAAGCACTTTTTGATCATTAGTTAGAAAAGTGACCTGTGTTTGCAGTAATGGATTTAGATCTTGGGGGCTCTAGGGCACTTTTAATTCAGGGGCCTTCCATATAGAATTTAGATTACACGACAAATAAAAAAAAAGTACAGGAAACTACAGTGGTTATAAACTACATATGCTTGACAAAAAAAGTTAGGTTCCAAAGAAGACACTTGTCTGATTTTATTTTTCTCAGTTTTATTAACTTCGAATAACTTAGACTACATTTTCAGTTTGTAATATAGACTAAAGTGATATAAAATTACTGGTGATCAGATAAGGTATGAAGTGTTGTGATGCCTTTATTTCTTTAAATTATGCTCTTCCCTGCTAAGTTTTACTTTTTGTACTGCTGTGTAAGATATTAATTATTTTATAAAGGAAGACTAGGGAACCCTCTGCCAGGGAAGCCCGGAACAATTGTCCCCTTTACCCCCTTATAAATCTGGCCCTGTGGCTAGAAAATTGTTTCTAGGTCTGAAATAAAATTCATACAAAATTTTTATTTTAAAATAAAGAAAAGGGTTAAAATAAAGTTCAATTTTAAAATACCTGTACTGTAAAGTGTTTTAAATATAAAATAGGATAATTTAAAAAACAAACATATAAACTGGTAACACTGTATATTAAATTAACTAAGTAAATTGAACTTAAGAATAAATAAATGCCACATAAGGGGGTTACCAATAATCAAAGGCTGAATAAACATGATCATCATTCCCTAAATACAGAACCACTGGTACAAATGCCCATTAAGAAACCTAACAGGAATTAACTATGAGGTACTGCATTAAAAAGGTAAAGATTTGGGGCCAGAGTCAAGAGAGCGGAATACAGGATCAAGCAGAAATAACCAAGAGGAAACATTGTAAAAACTGACAGGTTTAGTCGACTCTCCCAGAGCCGTAGCCAAGTTAACATACACATAAATAAGTGGACCAGATGGAAAGAGAAAGACGTACAATTTTAATTCATGTTGCATGTTAGAATCCCAGTGAGAGCTTACCCTCGCATCTCCAACAATACTGGAGGGAGACTTCAGCTTATACTGAATCATTAATATTATTGTATTAACAGTCATATTTATGGAGGAAAAGCTCTTAGTATAGCATTAGATTAATTCTAATGGCAAATTTCATATTATGTTTCAGATTCCTCGTGGTGCAACAATCTTGGAGTTCAAGGGCAAGTCTGATGTGGTAATCTATGCCAATAAAAAATTTACAGGTGGTGTTGGAGATGAAGATGAACATCAGCCAGAAAATAATGATCTATGGAAACAATATTGCTTAGAGGATCCCAGCACATCTTCCAAAGTTGTTTGTATGAATAAAGTGAATGGAGAAGCAGCTCACTTCAGTGGCAGGTATGGTGGTTTATAGTGCTCTTTATAAAGGTTACAGCCCATGGCAGTGATAAAGGAATAATGCAGTTTGTTGTTTGGCAGTGGGAGTACACTATTAACAAATTGCATACAATTAGACAAAACTTATTTTCTGACTATCAGGAGGGCTTTCATGAAAAATACTGCCAATAAATAACAGATAGTTTCCATGAAGATCAGGAAGGGAAGGGAACTATCAGGAGGAGGTGTTAAGCTATTGTGACTACAGTATGATCACTTGAAAGGGATTAGGATAAGGATTTGGGACTGGATGGGACGGGGGGGGGGGGGAGGAATGGTGCCAAGCCACTTAAACACTCATGGATTGAACACTTATGAGCATGAAGCGAGACCGTTGTTCTAATGTCCAGAAGATACAGTATAGAATTACTCTGAATCTTAAACAAAATTGAGGGAGAGGAGGGAATGGGGCAGTTAATTCAAATGAGATTTTAAGTATCTGTACTATAAATGTAATTGATTTAATAGATTGTGCAATAAATTGGTAGAGGTGTGTCAGGAGTTCATATGTAGGAACAATGTGATTTATGAGGTATACACAAGGCATTGCAGTTATGATACAAACAGATTGAAATATTATTTAGCATTAAATATCATATCTCCCCATTTCCTATTTTCAGTGGTTGGGAATGCATCAGCCTGAAGATAAATAGTAGTGCAATAGAAGGGAAATTAAAGATACCATTTTTGGTTTATCCATTAACAGTACAGCATCTTGAACACTAGCCATTGAATCAATTCGTATAGAATCAATGAATTAACTCGTATAGAATCAATGAAACATCCCTGGCTGCACCCCACTGCTTCATACGACTAGGTGTACAGTTCCTGATCAGCAGGAGAATAATAAATGTTCTTCATTGAACAGTTTGGTGATGGCAGATACAGTACTGTATTGGAATAGCTTAATGATAGAAGGGGTGGTGACTTACTGTAGTGTGTACTAACCAGAAAAGAAGATATATATTTCTCCTTTGTTTGATTTACTGCAGATTTTGCTTGAGCATCTAATCAGATTATTATAACTTATGTTAATTACTATACTTTAACTATTTTTCATAATTTACCTGAAATTACCTGAGGGCCACTAGCGTTAGTGGCCTCAGTGAGGCCAGCAAATGTACCTTACAGTATATTTATTAACAGATTTTGGAGGCATTATATAAAAAAATATTATATAAGGGTCAATTTTAAATTTGATGAAGTTTTTGAAAATACAGTACAGTATATAAAGAATTGTTAAAAAAAATCCATGGACTAGTGAAATTGTTGAACAGTTTTTCTTCTAAACATGGACTAAAAAATTGTCTTTTTGTTTTCCGTTTCAGGTACATTGAAGGTCGGTTTTATCTTTTTACTGGAAGCAAGAATGTCCACATGTTGATCAGGGAAAGAAAAGACATTGAGCTGTATGACGGTGAGAGATACACAGTGGCTAAGGTTAGATTACAAGCATCTAGTTTAATAACAAGAGCTTATTTTTAACATAATCTTGTGGTTATCTGGTGTGATTTTTTAATGGTTAATATTAAATTCACTGCTACATAAATATATACTTTTTCAAGCTCTCTCTAATGGTTTTTGTATAAATGTTTATGTTTATACTGATAATTGTTTCCATAGGTTGTGGCTAGATCACTGTGGGACACTTTGAATGATCTGGATGCTAAGCATCGGCAGCTGATGTTCAGTTTCTTACACTATACCAAGTGCACTGCTGTGTGTGAACTTCTCCAGCCTGAAAACCAGCATATTATTAACCTCAGCCACTTGGATAAACCTCAGCTCAATGTTATCTCATTCACTCCAGTTTATAGTGAATATGAAGAGTCTAGCCTTCTTGCACTACCTCCACACCACACCCTCAACCTCTTAACTGCATTAGGCTTCACTTCTCCTGCTTATTCAATAATTGAAGCAAAAGATGTATTACAACACCAGACTAAGGTAAGCTGCAAAGAAAAAAATTTCATGTAGCATTACGTTCTGATGAAGGGGGGAAGAAATCATCGGGTATAAGGATTATGTTATACCGAAGGTGTGCAGATGTGGCTGGAGAGCAGTGGGTCGTAACCCCCCCTTTGAGGGTCTTTTGAGTGTTAGAAAATAGGGCTGTCCCCCCCCCCAACCCCCACCAAAAAAAAAAAAAAGATGGGAACCACTGTTGTAGGGAGTAGATTGGAGAGAAAATAATTCCAAGATGGAAAGTAAACCACTCTTTAGTGAGTATAAAAGTAAAAAAAAAATGTTTGTTATACAGTATGTTATTGGCAGATGGGGGAAAGTGATATATGTTATATAGGTTGTTGAATTGTTATATGTTATATAGGTTGTTGAATAAGTGATACTGTTATATAGGTTGTTGAATAAGTGATACTGTTATATAGGTTGTTGAATTGCGGAGAAAGTTAGGTGCATGTGGGTCACAAAAAACAAGGACATCCCTCTTCTCCTCCTCCTCTTACATAAGTTTATAATTTAACTTAAAATAATGGGTAGATTTATTGTAACAGGAACTAAATGTTAAAATGATTGTCAACATTGTGGAAGGATTTAAACTGAGCAGATAATAAAGGTACGGTAGCTACCAGTGTTAAGTGTGGAGGGGTTACTGGAGCAGGCTAAGGAAGTACATTTACATAGTCAAGTCTTGTAGTACAGTTTGCGTCATTCTCTGTGCACAGTCAGGGATCCCGGATGGAACAGAAATTAGTAGGCAAGTTTCCTTTCACCCAATTCCTTTGTTCACCTAACAGTAAATAGTACCCTGTGTGTGTAAATTTTATATCATTACGTTCTTTTCGTATTTATCTTGCCAAATAATGTTTTGAGTTCAGCCAACTTTATTAAAAAGTTAATGATCTTAATCCAAATTTAATATTCTTTACCTTCCTTAAGGTGGGTAGGTACATTTCATCATCAAAGCAAATCTTTAGACTTTAATTTTTGTTTCCTGTTCCAGATTCTCTAGCTGTGGTAGTTGATGCCTGATCTAGAGAGGAATCATTTGAAATAGAATTTGTTTGTCCCTTGTGTTTTAAATCACATAGTAGCAAATGTCCGTTGTTGTTATCCTATGATTTGAGTTCTTAGTGCTCACTCCTTGAGAGGAGGGAGACAAATGGTAAGTGATTTTTGCCTGCCTAGTACTCTAACATGGTCTGGGGTTCAAATAAAAGGTGTGTTTTTAGCATTCTTTCATGTTCTACATAAGAATGCAATCAATTTCTTGAAATTATTGTTTTCTATGAGAAATAACTGCAATTCTGTTTGAAGTTTGAGTGTTCAGCTTTGAAGGACTCGAACTTTAACTTATTTAAACAAAGTGTTTTTCCCATGTTACTAGCACGGTACTAATACAAATTGTAGATTTTGATAAAAGCTTTAACCATTACACTGCTTCAATTGTCATGTCATTTTTCTCATTTGATTTGTTAACTATTTAGTCATATGCACCTAGGTATAGTACAGTACTTTTATATAGCTGCTCAGTCCTGGGGTTAATCTTGCAAATTTTCATGTAAATACTGGTTAGTGATATTTATCTGTGTTAGACATAATAACTTACCTTGCAACATATAGATGCATTGCAGCACAGTATGCACTGTGTGTTAGTGCTTATAAATCCTTACCTATCATTATCTTCAGGAAGTATTGTCTTGTTTTGAATACAGAGCTGTGTGTATAGGGGTGAGGGAAGCTATGGGTGATAGTGTGGGGTAGTAGTGAAGGGGGATTCTGTGTGTTAGGTGTAGTGAAGGTCAAGTGTGTGTTAGGTGTAGTAAAGGTCAAGTGTGTGCTGGGTGTACTTGCCCAGTTGTGCTTGAGAGGGTTGAGCTTCAGCTTTTTGGTCCCACCCCTCAATTGTAGTGAGGGGTGTGTTGGGTGTAGTGAGGGGGTGTATATGTTGTATGTAGTGTAGTGAGGGCGTGTACATGTGATGGGTATAGTGAGGGGTGTGTATGTGTTGGGTGTAATATGGGATGTGTGTGTAATAACCTGAATGTAGTTGTGTGTGTTATATGTGTATGGGATGTAATGATCTGTGTGTGTGTGTGTGTGGGATGTAATGATCTGTGTGTGTGTGTGTGTGTGTGTGTGTGTGTGTGTGTGTGTGTGTGTGTGTGTGTGTGTATGGGATGTAATGATCTCTGTGTGAATGGGATGTAATGATATGTGTGTACACACCTAGTTGTGCTTGCGGGGGTTGAGCTTTGGCTCTTTGGTCCCTCCTCTCGACTGTCAGTCAACTGGTGTACAGATTCTGGAGCCTATTGGGCTCTATCAAATCTACATTTAAAACTGTGTATGGAGTCTGCCTTCACCATATCTCTGCCTAATGCATTCCATTTGTTAGCTACTCTGACACTGAAAAAATTCCTTCTAATGTCTTTGTGGCTCATTTGGGTACTCAGTTTCCACCTGTGTCCCCTTGTTTGTGTTCCACCCATGCTAAATAGTTTGTCTTTGTCCACCCTGTCAATTCCCCTGAGAATTTTGAAGGTTGTTGTCATGTCTCCCCTTACTTTTCTGTCTTCTAGGACGGGAGGTTTAGGTCCTGTAGTCTTTCCTCATAGCTCGTACCTCTCATACTTTTTGTGTGTGTATATTGGATGTAATGATCTGTGCGTGTGGGGTATAGTGAGGATGTGGGTGGGTGTATGATGGGGGGGGGGGCCAGGTGTTATGCAAGGAGTATGTGAGGGGGGGTTGGGATGAGTGGATGGTACTGTAGTGTAGGATAAAAGCCCACTCTTCTGTATTTGTGAGATTTATGTAAAGAAATTTCACCAAGTCATTTGCACTATCATGAGTGCTTTGTCAAGGTCTGAGTATGTGATTAGGACGAGACTTACATCTTAACATCTAATCAAATGTCGAGATGTAAGTCTCGTCCTATCCACACACTCAGAAGTTGACAAAGCACTCAGGAGAGTGTGAAAGACTTGGTGAAATTTCTTTACATAACTCTCGCAAATACACAAGTGTGGGTTTTTTATCCTATGTTGGTAGGTCTGTGAGTAGACATTACAGATACTGTTCTGTTGAAGGGCTGGTGGATGAGTGTATAAAAATATAATATTTAGTACTGTACTTATGTTACAGCACATATATGCTTATGTTTTTTATTTTTGTATATACCAGTTTTGTACAATTAAATTTTGTCTCGATGAACTTCATATGATTTATTTTGATTACAGGTGCGAAGTGAATTATATAAAGAAGGTGAAGTTTTATATTTTCTAAATAAGAATGAAGAAACCATTGGAATGGCCAAATCCAAAACCTTCTGGTACATAATCATCAGGGCTTTGAGGGAGAAAGCAGTTTATTGTTTTACATCCAATAAGAAGCCGCAAAATTGGTGTTTAGAAGACGGTATTTGCTCAACATGCACACGATTAGAGGAAATTCAGAATTGGCTCAAGTTCTCAGATTCTTATTTGCAAAGATGGAAGGTAAGGATACAAGACACTTTGTATACAAAGTGGATCTCGCCCAGTTATTTCTACTAGTTCACATACAAAATTTTTAAGTTTTATATATAGATTATTGGTCAGTATTAAAATCACCATGTAATGTTATTAAGTTAACGGCTAAAATCTTGTACTTAGCATGCATATACTGTGGTTACTGACTGAAGTGCAGTGATGCCCAGAAGCCAAGTTACATAATCTGGGCTTCATGTAAACAGTATAAGCCAAATGTAAATGCAACACATCGTAATGTCCACAAACTTGACTGAACACGTATATCAGCTTGACTGGTCTTGTTTTTTATAAAATTTTATTACCCAGTTTATTTATTATGTGATAATTATACAGGTATTTAATAATATGTAATATGTAAAACAAAATACAGTATAGTATATAATATTAGTTAACAAAAATTACATCAGAAGCCACATGCCTGTCCCCACATTTCATATGTGTTTAAGTATTTGAGACATTAATTGTTCTTGGGCTGTAGCTAGAGAACTAGTCTCTCCTTCATAGGCACAAGTTTATCAAACAAAACATAATTTATATTATACTGTAAATTAAATACTGTATATTAAAAAAAAAAAATATTTCTCTGAAAGACAATTACATATCAATGATTAACAGCTGAAAATAATAATAATAATATTCCGTTATCGGGGGACAGGAAGCCAGGGTGTATTATACATGTTTGGCTTATATATATATATATATATATATATATATATATATATATATATATATATATAATATTATTTATTTATTTATTCAGAAGGAATGAAATTTCATTTCACTCCTTCTGAAGATGTATAAAATTCCTGTTTCAATTCTGCCTCCGTGGTCTGACATTGTCAAATTTTTTCATCACTTGTTAATTTTCGTGATTTTTACACACACACACACACACACACACACACACACACACACACACACACACACACACACACACACACACACACACACACACACACACACCACACACGCACACACGCACACACACACTCACTCACTCACTCACTCACTCACTCACTCACTCACTCACTCACACTCTCTCTCTCTCACTCTTGTGTGCGAGTGGTAGTAAAGTTTCAATGTCACATATATTGGGTTCAAGAACTGTACCACAACAATCTCTAAGTTAAGCAATTTATACTGTACAGTATTTGTGGTGAGCTAGTTACATGTAAATTATATTTGCTTATCATGCCCCCATCACCCATCCAGTGGATGGCAGTCGAAGGTTTATACTTGCCAGCATGCACTACTTACAGTCAACAAACTTGGGTTACTTGACTAAGTTTTAAAGTGGTACATAATTTTGAATTAAATGCACATCTCTTGAACATTTGTGATGGAATTATGTATAAGTTCTTAAGGTTTTTGCATTCACTTACATAGTGGCATAGGATATGTGAATACCTGTACTGCCTTGAAACTTTCTAGATATTAATAACTAATATATTTTCAGGAAATGGGAAAAGGTTTTCTGCAATGGTTGAGTGAAGAACTTGAAAAAGAACAAATAGCTGTGGAAGATATTAGACCAAAATTTCCAATAATATGGGAGAAGTTTCTTTCTGATAAAGAATGGACAGACAAGATATATCCTTGATAGAGACTCTGAAGGTACTTGTGAATAGTACCACTTCTGGGAGCATGAAATTACACAGTGAAAAATTTTACAAGTTCAGAATAACTTGGTCTACACTCGGCCAATCTGACATCCATATTCAGCTTATTCACAATTTTCGGAGTAGTTAAAGTTTGACAGACATCTCAAGATGACATTTCAATATCACATTAATATCACAGTGTATAGGTATTAAGAGTTGTGATTATGAGTACCAAAGAGTTTAACTTGTCTGAGCAATGTGCACGTTATCCACTGCTTAAAAACAGTTGCTATTAATGTTGGAAAATATATTCAGTTAATGGAATTTTATTATTTGTAATGTATTAACGTGCACTCGACAGCACCTCGTCACCAGGCTCCATACAAAATTGTAATTGGTACTCCATCTCTTGGAGCACGGCCTTTTCATGGTGGAGACAATCGTGTGCTCCAACATACCAGAAGGCAGTAGTGTGTGGCTTGCAAAACCCTTCTCCCTTCTGATCAAAGGGATAGGAGACAGTCACAAGTGCTCCATCTGCCGAGATAAACCTTGTGTTCATGCACAATGAAATCACCAGAATGTGATGAATCTATGAATAAATATTGAGGTTGTATGACAGAATTGAACCCAAATCCCTGAGCCTGCACCCCCATTGATCTGCAGTGCCTTGTACCCTCCGGTTTGACTCCTTGCTGGGAGAATTAAGCCAAATTTTGAATCCCTCTCACATGAGGTTTGATTAATATTTTTACAGAGGGAATGACCTCATAATGGCCCCCCAAAAAAATCCTAACAGGCTTCCTGTTTCCAAAGATAGGGGACAGGAAGCTTGTTAGGATTAGTAGGGGTTCCCATACGCAAATTACTAACCTTTCTCAGGACGCATCCCACACCGAAAAAGACCAAAGGCAACCAAAGAGCTGAAGCTCAACTCCCGCAATCACAACTAGGCGAGTACAACAGTTGTTTAATAGATTATAATTGATATTCTGCTTGAGAGTGCTGATGGCTTTTCCTCTTAGATTATAGAAGTACTGTATCTGTAGTTGCATATTGGTTGAATATAGGTTACAGAGACTTGCTTGTAAAAAAAATGCAAGTTTCCTCGGTCAGTTAGGTAAACCTAACATTGTGGAAACTGGTGGATGCCAGTAGAAAATTGTGAAGGAAATTTGCTATTTAATAAACTGTTCGACTTCAGTTGATATGAGACTAAAGGTACACATGATAATTGTGAAATATTACATCATTAAGACAGAAAGTCACAAGGTGTAACTTCTTACTGATAGCTTAGTACATTTACTGTTGTAGTGCATTCTTGGGTAGTCCTCTAAAGCATTATATGAAGATACTATACTGGAATATCTCTTGCATTATGTTCAGGCTTGGTGCCTTCTTTTGATAATTACTTACATCATGTAAGCAAGCACTTAGTGAAGGAGATATTAACTTGCAAAAAAATTACAAAGTGTAAAATGCCTAACATTGGAAATAACAGAAGAAAAGGTAATCAATACAGATAAATATGGTAAATTAGAGTGCATAAATAATTATATAATTCCAGAATGTAGCTGATCATATCAAAGGAATTTTAGTAAAAAAAAAATTGAATTAATGAAGAAAAATGCAATCTCTTTTCCTTTCATATTGTTTGTAATATTGATTGGCTAATACTGTACCTCCAGTAAATTATTTAACATATGTATTTTGTTGCATATATAATTGTTAACTTTTGACATTTTAAGTAAGGGTGTTTAAAGTATTGGAAGGAGAAAATATAAGGCAACTGGGAGGGCATGCTAATCAGCGCTCTATGCAGATGACACAGCAGTATTATTTACCATTGTCTAATTCAACTGTTGAAATAAGCTTTTACCTGTGAGCCACTAACACTAGTGGCCTCGACGAGGACAGCTTCCTGTCTTCATCGAAGCTGGCTTGTCAAAGGTCCCTCTTCGGCAAGTTTGTTTGTTATAGAAATATATAACCTCATGATTCATTGAAATCTCATTACTCTACTGTATTTAATTTTAAATATAAAATCCATTATTCTTTCATTAAAGCATAAAACCTCATTTGTTATTTACTGTATCCGTCATTAATGCTATCTGCATCGCTGGATAGGTAGATAGCTGGCAACTACCAAACACAAATTACGTACCATCAGATGTGACTTTAACACCCATGACCTTCCTTCCTCGATTGTGTGTCGAGAATGAACCTGATTGTACTACCAGGACCCTTGAATTATGATTATTGCCTGAAGATGACCCTTATCATTATTGATATTATTGACCCTTAAGGGTAAATGCACATTTCTGTACATTTCATTTCTCAGGCGTTTTCACTAATAAGTTGGCCAGTCTCTGCTATTATCTTGATACTGCAGTTTTAGTCTGCTCCAGCTGGATGTCACTGTAGAAGAATATGGCAGTAGTAATACTGTATATACAATACAACAAGCTAGCAGCTTGTTGAAGGTCCCCCCTCCCCATTTGCCTTGATAATCTTTTCCAGATTATCTGAAATTAATGATGTAAACATCAGTTTACAACTAAAGTGCTCACTGTTAGAAAACTCATTACCTACCGTAAATAACGAAATCCCATCCTAATTCACGCGATTACAATGTCACACTGGTGGGTGATTTATGCTGCTTGTCAATTTAGTTTTCAGTTCAAAACATAAAACTCTTTATACTAAATTTAGTATAGCCTTTGTCATTTATTGCTTTTATGTAATCCCTAATTTCTGGAGATGTGGTTTTGATAACAAATTTAAATATCTAGTTCAGTTGCAGGGTTATTACATACTTGTCTGTATAATTACCTACCAGTAAGTGTAATTATATTCTTTTGTTCTACTCAGATTTTGCTAGTGCAGGCTAATAAATTTAGCCAATGTGCATCAGCAAAGGCCAAATGCTCATTGATCCAACTGCCAGAACTCCCGATTATGAATGAAAATGGATTTACAACTGATAAAAATGACTCACAACTGATGACGTTTGAACATTTTTCGAACAGTGCTTCACTTACACCCTCTGTTCGAATATCTAACTACACATATAACTTTAAGAATGTATCAGCTTTATGCAACTTTAATGGACCTGACCTCAGGACAGGTTGCAAGATTAGGCTCGCATTTCATGTTCTCTCCTGACTCCATGTATGACTAACCATCCTGTGAGACGAGGATAGTAGATAAACATGCAGCTAGTTTTTTTTTTTTTTGAGATATATACAAGAGTTGTTACATTCTTGTACAGCCACTAGTACGCGTAGCGTTTCGGGCAAGTCCTTAATCCTAAGGGTCCCTGGAATACGATTCCCTGCCGCGAAGAATCGTTTTTTCATCCAAGTACACATTTTACTGTTGTGTTAAACAGAGGCTACAGTTAAGGAATTGCGCCCAGTAAATCCTCCCCGGCCAGGATACGAACCCATGACATAGCGCTCGCGGAACGCCAGGCGAGTGTCTTACCACTACACCACGGAGACTTATTTACACACTGTAATCCTTTATACAGAACAGGGTTGCAGCACATTGCAATGAATACATTAATAATAATAAAATGAATACATTAATAATAATAACAAATATTGTCAAATTTCCATATTAAAAGACTTAATTTAAAATGTCAAATGTGTGCAATTGCCCTCAATTATTCTCAAAACAGAAAAATAAGTATGATGATAATACTACTAATAATAATATAACATTATATTTTTTTATTTCTTATTATTATTTTAACTCTTTGTTTCTTTTTGCTCTTTGATATATTATAACTTTGTTCCAATATGATCCAAGACCTTGACACCATGGGGAGAGAGTGCAAGGAGGTTTCTCAAGGATCTTGATTCCAGGCTTACCGAAACAAAGAGAGACCCAAGAGCAGCTTTCTCTTCCAGCGCCTCAGTGTGGCGATTCAGAGGGGGAACGCCCACTGCATCCTCGGGTCCTGCCCGGCGTCGGAGGAGTTCGAAGAAATCTACAGACTATAGGAAATAAACTTCCTTTTATTTCCTCTTAATGTCCACATTTTGTAACTAATCAGCTATGTAACTGTGTAACCTTGTATAATAATGTGTATAACAATAATAATAATAAAAAGGGGTGGTAGGAGAAGCTAATATTCATGTGAATTTAGAGTCAAACGGCAAGTGTTTCTGTGATTGTGTTGATTTTTCTCTTTATTCCTTTCTCCGAGGCTATGGGTCCCTACAATTGCACCGGAGGTGATACTCCAATAATAATAATAATAATGATGATAAAAATACTACTACTACTAACTACTACTACGACTACTACTGCTACTACTACCACTACTACTACTACTACTACCACCACTACTATTACTACTACTACTACTAATAATAATAATATGCTCTTTATCCCTCTGGTGATAGGGAAAATCCATTTCGTACACTGTGAACCCCCGCAAAGTTATGACGTCACAACCTTCATGACGTCATGGCCAGATCTCCAGCTGGGGCCTAGGAAAGCAGTGCTGCCAGATTGGGCTACAAATAGCGAATTGGGCTACTTTTGAGAGCCCCGCGCTCCCAAATTTTTAATTTCGCTACTTGCTACTTTTTGGGCTAATTTAAAAGCAAGATGTGCTAATTTGGGTTATTAAAGTTAAGAATGTACAATTGCGAGTTACATGAAAGTAACTAAGCTATAAATAATTGTAATTGATAATAATTGTAAATATTAATTAATACTAAATAATATTATTTAATAAATTAGTCCCAATTCAATGCAGAGGTTTCTTCCAAGCACAGAAACTTGTAAATATAAATACAAGATAATAGATAAATCGATAAATAAATATTCAACTTTCAAATATTGCACCAAGTAATGACGAGAGGAAAAAACTAGACAGTATACATTACAATTGAAATTAATAGTGGATGAATGGTAATAAATTGGTGTATGTTTGTATGTATACCAGACAAAGTCCATTTAATGGCAGAATTTAGCCATTTTGTGTAAAAACTTTTATATCTCATATTATTAATTATAACAGTAATCGAAAAAGTTATAGTTTGTATATACAAGAGATGAAACAGCGAGCCATGAGCTAGAGCGATGTGCTGAGTCCATAAGGAGGCGGAGCTTCCAGAGATACCTTCCTGTGATTGGCTGTTGCGGGGAATACCAACTTTCTTTTATGAATAAAATTTTAACTAAGAAATAGGTCCTTGTGCACAACAACAAGGTTGTTGTGAAAAAGAACAACAATTTCTGTTTTGCACCTGACAGAAATCTCCATCTAACTGAATAATTTACTGGAATAAGAGGACAGAGCAGTGTATCATTATTTGGGTCAAGGCAACCCCCAATAATAACGTCACAAGTTAGGTAGCCAGCCCATTTTTATATAACATCTGTTATATCCTGCAATATTTAACTATCACTTTATTAACACTTTAAATAATTAACACTTCACTTTTTGGGTAAATTAAAGTTAAAGCAGAATTCCATAAGCAGGACTAGTGGGCTGAACTAAGATGATTTACTAAGTGGATGGCACCTAGCTGATTCCTTCCTGTGATTGGCTGTTGTGTGAATGTCAACAAAGAATATCTACCAATGATATGCCATTTATTATGCACTCCATACATCTTGTGGGCGGAGCTTGGAACCTCCTACCCGAGCACAACAACCCGCCTTATGGGTTGCTGTTTGGCTATTTATAGTGCGTTGGAAAAAAGAGAGATGGCGTTAGTTGTATTTTGTGGGGTAATTTGTTATAAGTGTAATTTGATGTCAACAGATGGCGTAAGCTGTATCTTATGGCTACTATTAACCTGCCAGTTGATAGTGGATAGTGGAGTTGCTCCTGAGCTACCGTGCAGTGAGGACGTGTCGCCTGCTGCTCCGGTGGTTTGAGTCGGTTCTCACTACGTGTAGAGAGCCATGGGGAAGGCTCAGCGCAAGAGGGAATGGAAGCAGCTTTCGGACGAGGAAGGACGGGGGACCGATGTGCAGCAGGCCCCAAAGAAAACTGCTATCGAGGCTTTACCACTTGCTTCTACCAGCAAGTCAGCGGACGTAATGGACCTAGAGAGGACAGCGTCAGTCACACACCAGCCAGTGTCAGTCAATGCTTCTCTGTCCGCAACGCTGCCCCGGGACGGCAGTATGAGTCAGGAGAGGACACCACCGGTTTCACGCCAGCCAATGTCGGCCATTGTTCCTCTCTCCACAGCCCAGCCGCAGGACAGCAGTATGGGACAGGGGAGGACACCACCAGTCTCACACCAGACATCGCCAGCCTCTGCATTTCTTCCGAAATTCAAGATCATGCAGACCGACCACTTTCCTACAGCATATGGAGTAGTAACGGCGATGGAAAAAGAACAACCAGAGCTCAAACTTTCCATTACAGTCAACCTGAAGGGAGAAATAATACTGACACCTCAAGACCAACAGACTGCACATTACTTAGAGAAGGTAAGAGTCCTGCAGGGGAAACCTGTGTGCTTGGTAAAGCTGGACCCTTCAGAACGACGCACACGAGTCGTGCTTTTGGGATACCCAATCGACTTTCCCCTGGATCCAGTGCTAGAACACAAGCAAGTCCTCAGTGCGGAACGTTGCCACACAAAAGTAGACAAGGCAGCGACGCGTCAGGTTCTGGTGACCGTCATGGGACATGTGCCGGAAACTTTCGGTCTTGGAAATTGGGGGACATACCGACAGAGGCCATACGTCCCGGAACCCCTACGCTGCTTCAGGTGTCAGAAATACGGCCACCATCAGTCACGCTGCACAGGACAGGAGAGGTGCGGAGTGTGCAGCCTGAGACATCCCACCAAAGACTGTATTGCCAAGCACAAGGCAAACCAGACCACAACAGCCAAATGTCCAAATTGTGGAGGCAAACATCATGCCTGGAGCACAACCTGCTCTGCACGGAAACAAAAAGTGCAGACAGCTCAGGCCAGGGTCAACACACTGACCAGCGGTACATCCACCAACACCAACGTCTGGAACACTCGTGCACAGCCACAACAGCCACCCGCTCTCACAGAGCAAAATTTCCCGAATCTGTCAATTCCGAATCAGACATTACACGAAAGTGTTGCAGAAGTCCAGCAAGTGCAAATGAGCAGAAAACACTTACTTTCGGAATCTACTCCCCAGCTATACAGTTTTACCGAGGTCCAGCTGCAAACCATCGTGAAGATCATGGCAGAGACCATTATCAATTGCCTACAGATGACGCAGAACGCCTCACAACAACAGACTCAAGACATCACTTGTGTGATAATGGACAAGATCGTGCAGCAGACCACAGTTACACGAGAAATAGACAGTCTCCGACAGGATGGAGCACAAGAGGACAAACCACGCAACTTGGACATACTGACTACCGACAACAGTCGGCTAGTCAAGACACCGGAACATCGACATTCACAAACGCAACTGCAAGACGCAGTGACCACCCACGATCGAATCTTCCAACACAGGAGACAGACAACAACAGCCAATGCAGTCTGATCTGCAGCAACGCCAACAAAGACGTATTGAACAGCAGAGATGCGCAGGTTCCGCCAACACAAGAAACGGCCGCGAGCAATCAATGCAGTCCGACTTGCAGCAATACCAACAACAAAGTGATGGACCACAGTTCTGCACAGATTCCAACAATGCCGGGGTTGACCACGGACAATCAATGCAGTCCGACCTGCAGCACTTCCAACAACATAGCGATGGACCACAGTTATGCACAGATTCCAACAACGTCGGGGATGACCACGAACTATCAATGCAGTCCGATTTGCAGTGACACGACTTGCGAGGCGGAGAATATAGAGGTCGATTCCGAGGAGGAGTTCTAGTAGAACAAGCAACACCCACCGAACCCGTCGTCTGGCCATTACGAATTCTGCAGTGGAACATACAAGGTCTTGGAAATAAAAAACACACACTTCAGGAGGCTGCAATCGGCACGAAAGCAGATATAATCGTTTTGGAAGAAACTCTTTTCCCAGCCACGAAATCCTTCAGATTAGCTGGATATCAGCACTATGTTCTCCCGTATGAGCAGGGGAGACTAAGAGGATTAATGACCCTAGTCAGAAACACCATACCCAGCAAGAAAATAGTCTCGGTTTCATGTGGGGATGGAGTAGAGGTATTAGCAGTTACAGTGAATATGGCTAATTTTGAGCTCCTCATATACAACGTCTACAAGCCCCCTAGACGTAAACTAGAAGCAGAGGCAGTGCTTGCCTTGGCCACGCAGGAAAATGTAATTCTTGCTGGAGATTTTAATGCTCATCATCCAGAGTTAGGTGCAACTGGGCCAGCCAATGCAGATGGGCGCCATTTAGCTGCTGCTCTGCGAGAAGTACCTGAAATTACACTTCTCAACACTGGGGAACCCACTCACATTCTAGGAGGTTCCCTTGATCTTACATTCATCTCCACAGCACTCCAGCAACAGGCGAAGTGGGAAGTAGACCCGGTGATCACTAGTGACCACTATGCTACTGTCACGACACTCAACCTGGCACGACCTCCTACACCTCCTGCGCGGCCTCGGTGGAATTTAGGAAAGGCCAATTGGAATGTATACCAGGAAGAACTTGAAAAATGGTATGCAACGTACACGCCACCTGGGGATTTGAACATACACGAGACCAATCTGCAGGAAGCCGTTGCAGCTGCTGCGAACAAAGCTATTCCAATCATTATCACAGGTAACACGAAACGAAAGAACTATTGGTTCTATAGTAATGACGTTAAAGAACAGAACCACAGAGTCAATATCTTCAGAAAACATTTAAAGAGAAACCTCACACCAGAAGGAAGAACTCTGCTACGAGCGGTGATATCTGAAGCAAGGCGAGTTTCTCGAGAAGTAAAGGAGGCAAGATGGTTTGAGTGGTGTCAAACTCTCAATGAACATAGTAGTCTTGGCAAGATATGGGGTCAGATTAAAACTATATCAGGTCGACCAGCCCGGCCACAGGCATGTATTCAACCATTGCAGGAGGCTGAGAGACTTGCTCTCCAATTTGCAGACAGAATAGCTTCATATCAGCTTCCTGCAATGGTCCGAAGGCAGCAAGACCACTTAAAACAAGAGAGGATGACAGTCATTCATGAGGGCTTAGCTATAAATGACGAATGTGACTGTCCCTTCACCGAACAGGAACTAAGCAGAGCCAAAAAGGGTGGTAAGGACACTGCACCAGGTGCTGATAACATTACATACTCAATGATCGCACATGCAGGTCCTGCTGGAGACCGAGGGATGTTGGACGTCATCAATGCGTCTTGGCAGCAAGGCAAACTACCGCCCTCTTGGAAGAAAGCAGACATCATACCGATTCCTAAGCCGAATGAACCTGGCAATTACAGACCCATTTCCTTAACATCATGCGTTAGTAAAACTGCAGAACGGATGGTCTTAAATAGGCTACTGTGGAAGACTGGAGACCTTCATAAACACATATTTGGCTTCACTAGAGGTGTAGGTACTGCCGACTGCATAGCAACATTACTAGGAACAGTTAACTCGGGCCCAGCTATAGTGGTCTTCCTTGATCTGGAAAAAACATTTGAACTTGCAAGCCCGCCAGCAATACTACACACCTTAGTTAAAAAAGGTGTGAGGGGGAAAATGCTAGCATGGATTCAAGATTACCTAAGTCACAGGTATGCCAGAGTAAAGTTGCAAGGACAAGTGTCGGACTACCACTTGCACGAGAATGGGACTCCACAAGGAGGAGTCCTCAGTCCTAGTCTTTTTAACATCCTTATGGAAAACCTTGTTACCATGTCCTTTACAGAAGGGGTTACATTGCTAAGCTATGCTGATGATCTAGCATTAGTCGTTACGGGTCCTTCACTTCTAAATAAAGCTCAAGGTGCTTTAGATCAAGTGACATCTGAATGCAGTGTTTTAGGGCTAAAATATCTGCACAGAAGTCTAAGGCGATGAGACTAGGTGGCAAGGCTCCAGACAGGCACCTACGCATTCAGGACATTAACCTTCAGTGGGTTCCACAATATCGATATCTCGGAGTGTGGATTGATTTTAAGATGACATTCAATAAGCAAATTCAATATCTAAAGGAGAAAGCAAAGTCACGAATAAATATAATGAGAGCAATCACAGGGCCCCGTCTAGGAGCGGGACACAGGGTGTTGAGAATGTTTTACATACACGCCGTTCGTTCCCTGGTTGATTATGCAGCACCTGCCTTACTCACTCTTTCTCCTGGTCAGTGGGCAAACGTTGAGGTTCTTCAAAATGATGCATTGCGAGTCATAACAGGTGCTCCCAGATGGACTAAAATCCTGA